>NW_027468861.1:30000-40000 GCF_046254945.1 Alosa pseudoharengus | reverse complement strand
AAAAGGAAAAAGCCGTCACCCCACCTGGCCTCAAACCCCAATACAAAACCTGCAAAATATAATAATAATACATTTTATTTGTAGAGCACTTTATCATGTACTCAAAGCACTGAACATTGTAGGGTAAAAAGGGAGGCAGGCAGGATTAAAAGTAAAAGGTAAGAAAGTAGAATGAAATAAAAGTTAGGAGGCACACATAAAGTGTACATTTGTTGCGGGTGACTTCAATCACTCAAACTTAAAGACTGTTCTGCCTAAATTCCATCAAAATATATCATGAGCATGGCCCCAGCCATGGCGCAACTGGCTGGGGCACCTGCACCGTATGCCGGCGACCCGGGTTCGATTCCCGCCCCGTGGTCCTTTCCGGATCCCACCCCGACTCTCTCTCCCACTCACTTCCTGTCATTCTCTACCATCCTGTCAATTAAAGGCATAAAAGGCCAAAAAAATATTCTTTAAAAAAAAATTAAAAGAAAATATATCATGACCACAACAGCGTATCTGAAGTGGAGCAATTTGGATCCGCTGGAGACCCCGAACTCATTTTGCTCCGCAGCCGTATTGGACGAATGTGGACTGTGTGTCTATAGTGTGTTGCGTAACCATCTGAAAACAGATGACGTACAAGCCCATGTTCCCTTCCCTGATTCGTTGTGCTCATTTCACGTGATTATGGTCATGCTGCTTTTTTTTCGTGAGAAGTAGCCTACATTTATTCATTTGACAGCCATACAGTGAATGGCAACATATTATATGCAATTTAAAGACGCTAGGCTATTATATAGCCTAACTGTGTAGGCTATGTGACAAATAAATCCCTCTTGATCATTAGAGTGTAGGCTATGTTCTATAATGTACATCACAAGAGGTAGGCTATTTTATTCATTTGTTGTTAGTCGACAAAGCTACCTGGCATTCTGTGTAAACTATGCCCATTCCACTGCAATAGCGACCAATAGGCGCATGTAAGCAACGAAAGCATATCTAAATGTCTAAGTTGATTCCGTTGTTGTTCTTTATACAGTGACTGAAAAAACTGCTGGAAACCGTGGCTGTTGACGTGCAAACAAGCACCTACGATGGAGTGGGAGCAATAACTTGAAATTCGCAATCAACCCAATTACAGATTATAATACTATGCAATAGCCTAGCAGGACTGGGGTACATTGTGTACTGCCAAGTCGCAGCATCCTCACCGAGAAGCTAACTTTAAACATAGTCTAATTATTAGTGCTCGTTTGTCGTTCGTCGACAAATACCTGCCATTATAATGTGAATTTCTATAAAGTAGCATGCTGTCTTTTTTGCACCCAGGCAGTAGCCTAAACTTGGCCTTCCATTTCCCCCCAGTTTTCAGATTTTATCTGATAGTTATTTTTTTATTCCCTTGTATCCATACTTATAGACTATGTGTTTGTCATGATTTTCAAGGATTTTTATGGCTTCCTAAACTGATAGGCTACAGTGTTTGTGGATGCAGATCGGATTTGATCCAGGACCCTGTATCAAAACTAATTCGGTGTAGTGTAGCAGAGGGCTTAGATCACCTCTCATTTTTTCTACTGCCCAAGTACCCAGCACTCATTAAACGTGTGAAACCCACAGTAAGGACAGTCGATGTATGGCCAGAGGGAGCTGACTTGGCACATCAGCAACATTTTGAAAACACTGACTGGAGAGTGTTTGACACTCAGGCCACCCATGACTCCCACACAGACATTGACTTATACGCCTACTCCGTTCTGGACTGTACCAACTCCAACATCAACAGTGTCACCACCCTCAAACGAATTGCCAGCTTCCCTATTTAGAAGCCATGGATGAACAGTGAGGTCAGACTCCTGCTGAAGGCACGAGACATTGCATTCAGATCAGGTGATGCTCAGACCTATAGCTATAGCTAATCCAGGGCTAACCTGAAAAGGGGCATCAAAAAGGCCAGGCACAACCACAAGCTAAGGATCGAGGATCACTTCAAGAACAACTCCAGGCCATCACAGACTACAAAACTACTAACTCCTCCATCCCCCTACCACCGAAACCTCCTTTCCTGATGAGTTGAACCACTTTGGCCATTTTGACTGGGACAACAAGGAGATGGTCATCAAGGCTGTGGTGTGCAGAACACCAGACCCTCACACTCTTCGCCACCAATGTGTGTGCAGCACTGAGCAGGGCTAATGCACGTAAAGCTGCTGGTCCTGATGGTATCCCCGGACACATTCTCAGGGCCTGTGCTGTGCAGCTGAGATTTGGACTGACATATTTAACCAGTCACTAGCCCGGGCAGCTGTCCCTGCGTGCTTTAAAACCACCTCCAGTGCCAAAACACTCCACTGCAACAAGCCTTAATGACGTCCATCCAGTTGCACTCACCCCCATCATCATGAAGTGCTTTGAGAGGCTGTTCCTGACCCACCTCAAGCCCTGCTCACCACCCTCACTGTACTCCTTCCAAATCGCCTACCGTCAGAACAGGAGCATGGAGGATGCCATCTCAACGGCACTTCACTCCACCCTGTCCCACCTTGACTCCCCATTGACCCATTGACTTCAGTTCAGCATTTAACACCATCACCCCCTCCAAACTGATCACCAAACTCAGTGAACTGGGCATCAATACCTCCATCTGTAATTCTGGATTTCCTAATCAACAGACCGCAGTCTGTTAGGTTAGATAACTTAACCTCCTCAACCCTCACCCTGAACAATGGCGTACCACAGGGCTGTGTGCTGAGCCCTCTCCTTTACTCGCTCTTCACTTACGACTGTACACCTGTATATGGCTCTAACACCATTGTCAAGTTTGCAGACGACACTACGGTGATTGGTCTCATCAGCAACAACGATGAGACAGCCTGCAGGGAGGAGGTCCAGCACCTAACATCGTGGTGCACCGACAACAACATGGCTCATAACACCAAGAAGACCAATGAGCTAATTGTGGACTTCAGGAAGTCAAAAGCTAGCTCACACAGCCCCATCCTCATCAACGGGGCTGAGTTTGAGCACGTCACCAGCTTCAAGTTTCTGGGTGTCCACATCTTTGGGGACCTCTCTTGGACCCTCAACACCTCTACCCTGATCAAGAAGGCACACCAGTGTCTCTTCTTCCTGAGGAGACTAAAGAAGGTCCACCTGTGTCTTCAGATACTGGTGAACTTCTACCACTGCACCATCGAGAGCATCCTCACCAACTGTGTCACAGTTACTATGGCAACTGCTCTGCCTCCGACCGGAAAGTATAAGTATAAGTATACTCTTTTGATCCCGTGAGGGAAATTTGGTGTCTGCATTTATCCCAATCCGTGAATTAGTGAAACACACTCAGCACACAGTGAACACAGTGAGGTGAAGCACACATTAATCCCGGTGCAGTGAGTTGCCTGCTACAACAGCGGCGCTCGGGGAGCAGTGAGGGGTTAGGTGCCTTGCTCAAGGGCACTTCAGCCGTTCCTACTGGTCGGGGTTCGCACTGGAAACCCTCCGGTTACAAGTCCGAAGTGCTAACCAGTGGGCCACGGCTGCCCCCAAATCCCCAAAGAGGATGGTGAAAACTGGCCAACACATCATCGGTTCCTCATGTAAAGCACATAGCATCATCAAAGACTGTTCTCATCCCAACCACAGACTGTTCACCCCACTCCCTTCCGGGAGCCGTTACAAGTCCATCTGCTGCCAAACCAGCAGGTTCAGAGGAAGCTTCTCCCCTGCGGCTATCACCCAAATGCAGTGGTTCCCAAACTTTTCTGGGTCACGGCACCCCAGTCATATCTCTCCATCCACAACACCCTCATTTTTTACTATCTATTCTGCTCATATAAGGCTACCGCTAATACAGTACAGGCCAAAAGTTTGGACACATCTTCTCATTTCAATGAGTTTTCTTTATTTTCATGACGATTTACATTGTAGATTCTTATTGAAGGCATCAAAACTATGAATGAGTGCAAAGTTATTTGGCCCACAGATGAATATGGTATTAAATTTAAAAAAAATAGCAATACAATACATAATTCCACATGTGTTCATTAATAGTTTTGATGAATCTACAATGTAAATAGTCATGAAAATAAAGGAAACGCATTGAATGAGAAGGTGTTTGCAAACTTTTGGCCTGTACATTGCACAAATTTATATTTAATTTATATTACTGTAAACCATACCACTTTCTTAACTGTGCAGGCTACTGTCTACACTGCACTATATGTCTTATACTGTTTATACTGCACCACCTGTCTATACTGTGTATATCACATTGCACTTTTCTGCTTTTTTGCACTTCTGGTTAGACGCAAACTGCATTTTGTTGTCTTTGTACTTGTACTCTGCACAATGACAATAAAGTTGAATCAAATCTAATCTATCTAATCTCACGTTCTTAAATGAGAAGGATAGAACACCGCTCCTTTGCATCCATTCAGAGTGCTTCTAGGACTCTCTCTCTCCCTCTGTCTCTCTCTTTCCCTCTCTTTCCCTCTCTATCCACCCTCCATCTCTTCTGAGAGGGCTGTCAGTCAGTCATACATGGCTGCCTACAGCGGAGAGCTTGTCAAGTGCCAGGCAAAGCGCAAGAAAGACCAGCCTACAGGGCTGTCACACACACACACACACACACACACTCCGCCAGGCCTACAGGGCAGTCACGGCTCTGCCAGCTCACACACTCCACTGGCTTCTGAGTCCATGCTGAGGCTCTCTAACAAACACACACACTCACACCAGCAAGGCCATCCCACCCCCACAAATAGCCCCCCCGTACAAATAGTCTCCCGTACAAATAGTCTCCAGTACAAATAGCCCCCCGTACAAATAGTCTCCAGTACAAATAGTCTCAAATAGTCTCCAGTACAAATAGTCTCCAGTACAAATAGCCCCCCGTACAAATAGTCTCCTGTACAAATCTCATGAGTGAAGGTGAAAAAGACACATGCTAGACATACAAGTTACAGACATGTGCTCTCTCTCTTTCCCTTTCTCTATCTCTCTCTCTTTCACACACACACACACACACACACACACACACACACACACACACACACACACACACACACACTATGGTTATGGTATGGATTTGTCCAAAGCGACACATAAATACAAAACAACATAATATTTAAAATTGATCAGGGAACAGATTAGAATGTTGGTCAAATATAATAAGGAGAATAGTAATAATAAACAACAATATCAATTCAATCAATAGCCTAATAAAATAAGCAATGAAAATGAGGGGAAAGGCAATAATAAAACAATAATGTCCATTCAATCAATAATATAAAAACAATGACATGGTAAGACTACATTAAGGAGAATATCAATAATAAACAATAATGTCAAATTAATTAACAGCCTAATGAAAATAAAACAATATTATACAAACCATAACACATAAGCGCTTAAACAGCTAAGTACATGTTGAATAGGAATGTCTTTAGACCCCTCTTAAACGACCCAAAACTACCACAGGAACAGAGAGCACTGGGCAACTCATTCCACCAACATGGAACCACTGAGGAATAGAGTCTGGAATTAGACCTAGTTTTTATGACTGGTCGACATAACAGACGCTCATCAGAAGACCGCAGTGGGCGGTTGGGGATGTAAGGCTTGATTATTGAATTAAAATAACTAGGAGCAGATCCAGTCAGTGTCCTATAGGCCAAAGTGAGAGATTTAAATTGAATTCTGGCTACTATAGGGAGTGTGTCTAGGCCACTAAAGGTCTGTGTGACCCTCCTGTCACCCCAGTGCAAGATGTGGCAAAAGCCACCCCCTCCTTATTTCACACAGGAAAGGTGTTAAATTCCTTGTGCTATTGGTAGAGGATTTCTCATAGTGGCCAATCAACAACCAAGCCTATTTCACATTACACAGCATGACACAAGATTCAACAACAACACACGATTGGCTTGTGGCAGTCACCAACGTGCATGTTGAACCCCGGATCTGTAAGACTGTCCTTCATGGTACAATATGTGCTGTCACACTCACAGAGGGATATAACATGCACTGGAAAATGTGTCTTTAAGACTTGCCTTTTCAGCAGCGTCAGACAACTCCTTTATATCTCAGAGACTGTCCTCCAAATTCTAACAGAAGTGTAGTGTCTGACTGCTATAAACAGGGTGTAGTGGTAAAAAAAGAGGTGGGTAAACTATGAATTCTGTGATCACGGTAAGGTGGACTTTTTTTTAAAAAGGCATTCAGAACATGTTTGATGATGGTGAAGGTTATAGTTATGGTTATGATTATGGTATTTAGTAGACGTCCAATTCAAATTGTGTTTATAACAATAACAGTGGCATTAAATGGTTCCTAGAGTGTGATGTGTAATGTGAATGTGGATAATACAGTGTGATTCTTGAATGCAATTGATGAATAAACTGGTGGATAAACTTTAATAAGAGGTGGATAAACTTTAATAAAAGGGGGATAAACTCTATTTCTAAAATTTCAGAGGTGTTTACTTGCGTTTAGCCTCCACTACAAGCCTGGCTATAAAGCATCTCCACTGGTCTTGTGAACTTGCCAGCCTTGTTTCCTTGCTTCTGCTACCAGTTCTGCATAGTTTAACTTCTTCCTTTCAAAGACTCCATCACATTTTCAAAAGGAATAGTTAGCTCAATAAAGTAGGCAATGCTGCACACTCCATACAACACCATGTCTGGTCTCAGAGGCAACATGGTCAGAGAAGGTTAGCAGGACATCAATCATGACACCTTAGTTTCTGGTAGGTACAAGAGATAGGGTGTCAGTTTTGATGTTGATGTTGTGATGTATGGTTTGCTTGGCTGGGAAGACCAGTATTTCAGTCTTAGAGAGGTTTAGCCGGAGGTGATGTTCTTTCATTCAAGTCAGAGAGACAGTTCGAGACCCGCGCCGGTCCGAGACTGTGGCATCATCAGGCGGGAAGGATAGATAAGTAAGGGATAATGGACGAAATGCTGGTCTGTTCACAGAAGTTAATGCATGGTCGAGGTTGTAAAATGGCCCCGACACGAAGCGGAGGGCCATTTAAACCTCGTAAGTGACTGGTGTCCATTATCCCACTTATTCCACTTACATTGTGCTAATTTCCCGTTACAATTTAAACGTTTTAATCACTAAAACTTGTCTTGTTTGTAGAACTACTTTCTTATAATCAACTAATCAAACTATCAAACTATCAACTAATTTCTCAACTTGCAGGACAAACTGCCGTTACTAGTTCTAAATGGATGGTTGCTACGGCCAAAGGTCAGTCGTTAGTTCTATCTCTCCCGTTGTCAAGCAGGCGTATCCCAAGATTCTGATAAACTTTAGCTTTGAAACATCGCTATTTTACTTAGCCTGCTGTCATCCATCCTCTGTCATATGCTACAATGTTGCCATGTTCTACGTCTGCATTTTACAGCTCGGATGCAACGTGACAGTTCATTTAGATTTCACAACGAGTTCGGCGAATTAATATACAAGTGTGATACGACCAAAAAAATGGATCTTCTTTATAGGTGTGCAAATAACATACGGTTAATGGTCGTTCTAAATTACGTAGGACAATAGGAAATTCAACCAAGCAGTGGAATAAAGTTGTTTATCACCCGGAGAGAAGAAATACTCTTTTCTGATTGGCTGGCGGGTGGCCTTTAATTCTGAATAACAGGACACCGTTCCATATTAATGCTTATGAATGGTAACTATAACAACCATAGTAGGACGACGGTTGCAGCGCTCTAGAATATTTTGGTTGCAGGCTTCCCAACAATGGAATCAACTGTAAACAAGCTAACTGTCCATGCTAAAGTTGTACAACAAGCTGAACTAGTGAGCATCTTTTTAAACAGAACCGCGTGTTTCCAGTAAGCGCTTTCAGATATAACCTCCGGAGTACATGCGGAGGTTTGTCAAACGGAGGTCCTACCCTTCGGATGATTCAGATATGATGCTAACCTGCGGACCTAATACTGACCTTATACGGACGTATGTGTGAACGACATACACGCACATTACAGAATCTCCGTGTGGTTGTCGAGTGAGGGGTGGGGGCTTAGAGTTCACAAGATGCGAGATATATGACGCAGAATATATGCGGCCGCTGCCTGTCACTGCTGCTTTTTGTTTACAAAGTGTAGCCTATGTATTATAGGCTAAAGAAGAGAAATCTATTGTGCGTAGGCTAATACTTGAAGTAGGATAGTCACGTAAGTGCGCACATACAGAATTTGTATGTGTGCTTCGAGTAAACACATTTATCTGTTTTCAACGTAATGCAGGCGCGCGGGAACATATTTTTGACCATGGGTGCTGAATAACAAAATAATGGATGTCCCACGATTTCTCCCCTAGCATGATATGATTTGAATTTAGACAGCTACGCCATTTCAACGCGGTGTATGAGTAGGCCTAAGAGCCAGAAGTTTTATAATGCCCTTGCCACTCCGACTCATCAATAAAAACTGCGTGCACACACACCAGACCAGCACTTGACTTTACATCATTAAACTATTTCAGTATATTGCTTTTCTGATTGTCAAAACCACACCTAACTTATGGCGTCTCCACTCCACAGCAAAAGTGTCCTAACCACGTTACAGCTGTTTATATCTGAGCGACTCCAATAGTGAGAGGATTTCAGTGTCATATTTCGGTGGCACTAGCTGTCGTGGAACTCGAGATGACATGTCTACTGATAGGCAACAGGTCTCACCAACACGAAATTCTAATTGCAAAATATGCATCCTACCTCATCTGTTGTACTGTAGTTATTCGAAATTGGGCTTTTCACAATCCAACGATATATCCAAAGTGCGAACTAGTTGGTGATGGTTTATGAAAACTGCCAGTATGCATGCTACACGGAGTTCTGACAGGGCTGTGCATGGCCTAATAAACAGGCAAGATATAACCCACGATCGCCATGGTTTCGTTGTCAATTCGTGTTTGTGGTAAAAATGACAGCAACAATAAAACCATCTGTATCTTACGATCTTCATCATTCTTGACAGATCACCAGCCTCCTCTGGATGGTCATATGCATAATAAGCCTATAGCCTACCTTTAGTTTTCATTTAATTTTAAACACGAATCTACTGTCTTTACTGCCGGGAGAGAAAAAATATATTGTATTCTTTTCTGTAGCCTAATTCTGCCTAAGGCTATCAATGAACAGAAAACCGTGTTGGCTAACAATTTATTAAATACTCCTGTTATTGTCGTCAACGACGTCGCTGTAGGCTACTGCCTTTTCAGCGCCTTCTGCTTATGATGATTCAGTCTTTTGAATTCGTTTGGCCTTGCCATGCAGTTGTAGGCTACAACGTGCCATTCCCTTCATGTGTTTTATCAAAATGTTGTATGCCCTCATGGACAGTAGCTCCGTGATGTCTGCATCTTTCCATGTCGGAGATTTTCTGGACAGCACTATGCCACTCCATCATAACACTGGCATTTAAGTCAGATTTAACCACATGGACGCACGAAAGCAACGTCACCAACACGCCCTCTCACTAGGTGTGAATTTTAACCGCATGTTCTACGCCTCGTTCAGACACAGCACATTTACATAATGTCCGGAGGAAATACTAGGTCGGGGGTAGTATAAACACCGGGTGAATTCGGACTTCCATATGACCGGTTATGTCGTTCAGATATACGGCCCCACCGTTTAACATCGGCAGAACCTCCGGTCTTACACGTATGTCTGAAAGCGCTTAGTGTTTCCAGTGGCAACCGGGTGATACGCGGGATAACGGCCTTCGAGGTGTGTCCAGTTATACGGAATTAATGGACTTGGTCTGCGCGTCGGGGAGTTTTTGCCCCCCGCCCATAACAGGACACCTCGGCGGCCGTTATCCCTTACGTATCATCTGCGTAGCAGTGATATGAGAAGCCATGTGAGTGGATGATTAGACCCAATGAGGTAGTGTACACAGCAAAAAGAAGGTTGTACTTGGGGTACCCCTGAGGCAAGGCAGTGAGATGCGGACTTGTGACCTAGCCATGACACATGAAACGAACG
>NW_027468861.1:5000-15000 GCF_046254945.1 Alosa pseudoharengus | reverse complement strand
CATGAGTGGTCAGGGTTTAAAAAAGGGGTGTCACTGGGCAAGGACTGGGACAGCAGCACAGATGCTCTCGTGGTGAGCGGTGCTCATGGACGGATTATGAACTTTCGGGCCCCTGGACCCAGATGTATTAAGTTGTTGCATATGTGTGTGTGGTGTGTGTGTGTGGGGGGGGGGTTAATTTGTTTGATGTGATTTCCTGTATTCTGGTGCATTTTGGGGATGGCCAATACTTTAATTCGATCAGTTTCATAGCCTACCTGATGTGTTGATACTGAGGCAATGATTCAATGGCTTGGGCTTCAGGGCCCCCTGACCCCTTGGGCCCCTGGGGCCGGCGGGCCCGTGCTGTAATCCATCCCTGGCGGTGCTGCCAAGTCCAGTCTGTCATCTGAATGGCTCGTGCTTCTCTTGTTTCAGCCTGCTGGGCCCAGCTCTCATTTTCAGACGACAGTGCAGAACAGACGACAGTGCAGAACTGACCGTATCTCAGCCATTAGGCTCCAAGTTTAAGAAACATGACCACCCAATTTGTTTTCATGAAAATGCAAAAGGAATAATGTAACACTAGCTGTTTATTCAATATGTGCAGGGCTGCTTGTTATCAAAAAGGTCCTGACAGGCTCCTTTTCCTCTTATGGACATGTTCCCTTGAAACAGACCAATGGCCGTCAATATCCCATTTATGACACCGGAGCGTTACTTAACACATGAGCAGTTATTCGGTGAAGAGCCTGTCTTGAACTTGGCTTGAGCCGTGCTCATAACATGGAGTTATGACGTGCCTAGCCTCTGCTCATCTCTCATCTGAAGAATGTGGAACATGTTCTCTCAAAGACGTCCAAAATAGCATGTTTACCAGAAAAGAGGAACGTACAAACATGAGTCGGCCAGCATTGCATAATGAAACTCTGCCCATTGACATGGATAAAGCGCTTTCCAGAAACCCAGGATTAGTGAGAAATTATAATTCCTGTCTTGAAACTAAGTGAAATCACTTGATCTTTGACCCTGCTATGCTGTCTATATTGCAGATTATAAAATGACAAAGGTGTGTTGCTAAGAGAGCTTGCATTCCATTGTGGTAATCTACTAACCCAACCATGTGTTTATTTGAATTGGTCAAAGTCTAAACAATTCATTAAGTCAACCATTTAAACGTTTGAAAAGTATAATCTCGTTACAATGAATCGCAGTAAAGAGGCATCACCCCTCCCTTCAGCCCTTAGGCCTACTTTTGGTAGTAATGGTAGTATTGGTGTAATATCCCCTCATGTTCATAAATGTGTTCCACGAGGCACTTTTAAAAAGACTCTCACCAACCTGCCTCCATTCTCTGAGCTGTATTTCAGCACAGCTTTCAAGCCAAGGGCTATTATTACATCATGCACCAACTCCGCATGCAGGGGTAGAAGGCATAAAAAGCAAGATCAAGCAGAATGTGTGTCATGTCAGCAAAGCTGGATGCGGGCTTTGCTCGCCATTATACTTCACTTACTGACCGAATTAGAATACAAGCCAATAATGACGTCTGGATGTTAAAACTGCTATAAGTAGGGGATGTTAAACCTGCTACCCAGGTAGGCGATGTTAAAACAGTGGCCTTTTGCAAGTTCACAGGCAACAGGAGGAAAACATCATGCCCTTGTGAGCAAAGCCTTGTAATATTTTGATTACCCTTTATGATTTGGTGGATGGATTCATCTCAACGATTGGTTCATGTTGATCTGCAATCCAATGAACTTGCACATACAACTTAAAAAAATGCGGGCTGCTGATACACGGTTATGACACGTCCATGATATAGATAGATAGATAATGTAATATATAATACAAAATATTATATTAAATATCATATGATTTCTACTCTAAAATGTGAAACAGAAGCAGGTCTTACAGGAATGTGTGAAAGCCTAAAGACAACACTGTTAGTGTGCCGATCTCTATCAGAAGGCATTCAGAAGATACCTGGCAGACAGACGCTCCACACTGATGAGATATGGTGTCCATGGGACATCGCCACAGCTCTGGCAGCAGGAGAGCCACCGATGGCCAACTTGGACGGGCATAGCTCCAATTTCTTCAATGGAAAGCCCCCACACAGGCCACAGGAAAATGGACTACACTTGGCATTCAGACACATTTCAGACCACAAGATATTATACTAAAACTACCAGCAGCATTGTGAAAATAAAAGGAATTTTCTTGGGGGAAAAAGAGAGTAATATCTGTAATTAATGTCACACATAACTGATTTGTATACTTAAAAAAAGGAAAATTTTATTTTCTTTACCAGCAACTCAGTAGAAAAACATGGCATTTAAATATTCACACAATAAGCAAAACATGGACTTGTTCTATACAATCTCGTGGAATCAATCAATCTACCATAAATTTGCAGTACAGAAACATCATAGTATTCCATTTCATAGATTATTCAGAACTGTTTAATGTCCCTAGCATTAGATGTCATTACAACCTCAGGATTGTAATTCTGGTGATAAGTATGCTGCCAGTAGCTTGCGCAAACTGTCTAGTCCAGCATCAGACTTAAGCCAAAGTTTGCTGCCTTTATAATATCACTACATGAGAAAGGCTAACACACAGATATAGTCTCAATATATACATCGCATGTATTTAAAATAAACTATCATTAATATTATGTTCAACCTTATTAGACACGTATATCTCGGTTCAGTGTGCCAACAGCAAACATAGCATCGTATTGAAACAAAACAGCACAGCAGGAGACACCAGTGCAGAGCATTCATGTCAAGTACATTTTCTCTTCCCAATCCAAGGAATAACAGATTCGTTAAGAACCACCAGGACAGGCCGCCGCCTCGCTTCCACAACTTCGCGATGTATTCTTTTTGGTATGATCACCGCGAAACCCTCGCTGGGAGGTGAACTGGCCACCTAAAGCCCACAACCACCAATTCCGATTTCTTGTTTGTATCTGTTGGTGAGGGTGTTTGCTTTACGGGTCAGTTTGGACAGAACCGTGTGCAACCCACTCAAATGGAAGTGAAAAAGCTTCTCCAAGTCCTCGTCGTCTGGCTCGACACGAGTCATCTCCAAAGCGTTTACGCCAAGTTTTTCTTTTCGCCTTTCCTCAGCCTGAAGTACTCCCCATTCGATATCATTTCGGATAGACTTCAACAGTACGTAGTCACCGTACATGTCTGGGAAGTAGGTAGCCGAACCATTGGTGGCAGTAGTCCGTACAGGGTTAACATCCTTTTCCTCCTCAAGCGGCACATCTCTGAGAAGACTGGGCACCATTACAGTTTGGTCCATGTTGTTTACAGCGCCTATGAAGCGAGTCATGGAGTTGAACAAAGAGTTCTTTTGATTGTAGGAATCATATATTTGCATCATCTTGACAGCTTGATTCGCTTCTGAAAAGACGACAGAGGACAGGCGTTGTTCAGGCAGACGGTAGATTTGCCTGGAGGGATAACGTTAGCTAGCTCGAGTAGCCTACCTCACTGGTTCCAATGCTGTGTATAATCGGCTCACCGTAGACACTAACGTTATCTTGAAAAAAAACCTCCCGGCTTTTACTAAAGGCAAATTTGGTTGGCGTCAGGTCAGTTGTCTTTACGCTAACGGAATCTGTTTAAATCAGCCGTTAGTACAATCCCAGCAGACAAGTCTTAGATGGTTTACTGACTGAAATGTTGAGAGCTGGTGTCTTTATATAGTGTATCCACACACTGTCAATAAGCCGGTGAGTTAGCTATCTCCCCCAGGTTGTAACAGGATCCGTGACCTGAAATGACAGCCGAAGGAAAGGCAAGGTAAATATCTAGCTAACGTTAGATGCTAACGTTAAGTTAGAAACATCGATACGTTGTTAACGTTACCACTGACAGCATTAACCAGGACAACTGAACAGTTAACGTAAGCTGAATGAACCATTTTAGGCAAGAAGATTTCTCCTTACCAAACGTTAAGTGTTAACTTGTTAGCAATGGGATAAGTATGAACAGTCAGCTAGCCAGCCATCAGGAAAGCTAACGTTAGGCTTAACAAGTCAGCTTTTCAACCAGGAAAAGTCGGTATACGTTACCGCTATTTTTTTATCACTATAAGTTACGATTTAACTATTTAAAGATAATATGAAATATCATCAATTAGGGAAGTTATTATTGAATAATAGACAAACAGATAATATACGTCAACATTAACATTATCTGATGTGATTAAAACTAGGCTGGCTGGCTACCGTTAACAGTAACTAACGATGCTTTAAATGAAAGGCTAGACGTTAGCAGCAACACGCAAAACTTACATCCCCCTTTTAGTCACCATTAGCGTTAACGTAATAGCAAAAATATCAAAATATATACAAACTGACCTGCAGCAAATATCCCATGCATCGATGTTTATCAGTAGCGAGTCAACAATATCTGCAACAAGATAACACTTTCTTTTTGAGCAACGCCGATGGGTGAGGCCTCGTGGAGTGACTAGTGCAAGGCTTCTTTTGAATATTCATGAAGGGCATCAGCCCACAGCCGTACCTCTGCTCACAGCCAATCACATGGGCGCCGGCTGCTCCCAGGGCGAGGCTGGCTGCCTTCAGCCAATCGGTGTCACCAGCTGCACGATGAATCTACTGGCTCGCTGCCAAACGCCGAGGATGTCGCGTAGCAGCGCTGAGTTGCGCTCAGTTGCTGGCCGTGGCTTGAGCATGGGTTTAGGCCAGTTTTTGTGATCTTTGTATATAGTGTTCAGCGCAGATGCACTCGAACACGAACAGATTATTTTAGATTCCGACGCAGTATAGGCTATATGTTGCTGATGATTATGGCCACCAAATTTAATTCCCATGGGTCTATATTCTGGAAAACTAGGCTTCATAGGCTATAAATCCATATGCTAATCAGCTTTTGTCACTTCTTGACAGGCCTAGCCTTCAACAATTGTGTGAAGTTGCCTGATTGTGAAAGAGATTTAGCCCTAGCCTACTAAAGTTTTTGAAGACTGTCAATTACTGCCAACCAACGCCGATGAAAAATTCGGGCCTTTGTTGTGGCAAAATTGATCACGTCCACTGCTGTTTATGTTACGGGCAAACCATGGAGGCATTGTGATGACATGCATTTACACGCTGTCATTTACCAACCCCCGCATTTGTTCTATAGCCCAATCATAAAGATGTTAATGTTGATGACGAGATTCCCTCAATCATTTACTTTGTCTTTTTTAAGATTAAATCTCGATCGAGAGCTGCCATATAGGCTACGCGTCACTTGGTGCGTTTATAAGAAGAATAGGCCTATACAGTGAACGACAAGGTCTATTAAAATTGCTAATATTTGTAAATAATGTGACAGGAGGGGCGTGTGCTCAATGGAGAGAGCAGCCTATTTCCCCCTCTCAGTGCGCCACTAAAAAGGTCGACGGTTTCTTCGTCACGAATGATAGGAGATGTAATTTGCTCCCTCTATTTAACAGCATGAGCGTCGAAGGGACTCTGATCTGTCTTGCGCGAGCGATTCCTCGGGGACTCCGCTGATCTGCGCTAATTTGCTTAACAAGATTAGTGTCCATGAGCGCGGGCGCTGTCTTCGCTTGGTTTACAAATTCCAGCCCAGTTCAACGCGGCGCTCTCGTACGGAGGCAGTCACAATGCAGCGTTGCAGCTGGATAGGCTATTCAGCGCGGGCCCACAGAAAGCGTGTTGCCATATGCCATATCCATAAGACGACAATCAACAAAAAAATATATATTGCTCTAGGCTACAAACTTCTCTATTTAAGGCACCTTATGATATAGCCTAGGCTAGACCCTTTTTTTATTCTAGACAGACACTCTGACGTGAAGTGGCCTAACCCTTGATTAGACTGCGCCTGTCATCAACAGGCTGAGCTAAAGTAATTACAGATAATTTTCCAGTGGGCGGTATTCCGGGCCTCATACATAATCGCCTCCGCGAGTTTGATCGTGTCTGCGGAGGACTTTTTGTTACGTTTTTCAACGAGGTAGCGTTGCCATCTAGTGGCTGGAAACTACCCCCGCGCCACTCTTGTCCTGCGCGGCCCGATGCGTCGGTTGTTGGCTACAGTATAGGCCTAGGCCTACTGCTGTTTTGACAGTGCTGGTTAATAAAGCTGCAGTAGGCCTAATGCACGGCATAGGGGAAAGCTAAAAGATACATTTTCAGTTCAAAAGACCACACAGGCTTGATGTCAATCCTATATTAATAATATAATATGATATAATTAAACTTTGTGCATAACAGGCAATGTGTATGTGGGTCAGAAGTCACTATGCAGAACATTTAGTCTTACCAAAAAGGACATGCTATAACATGTGGCCTATTTAGTCTTAGCACAAGGGACATAGGCTATGGATTGCATTGTTTGAATAATTGAATTGTGATTCTTTGCTCAGAGCTAAAATCTGCTGCAGCAGAAAAAGACAAAGTATACACTTTGGCAACCATGAAATGACCATTTTATTAATAGAGATCACAGTTGTTTACAATATCAACGTACATTTGTTGGCATGCTAGCTGGTGATGCATTTTAAAAAGTTTATTTTATACAAAGTCTTATTGTTATGCTCATCTAACTGTTCAGATTGTGTGACTAGGAATCATGTACAACACGTTAGCTTCTCCACTTATTTGAGATATGTATTCCACCAACACAAAGGGCAAAGTGACAACTTCAAAACCGGCCAAAAAAAAAAAAAAAAAAAAAAACCTGAGAAACAATCTAAAAGCAAACGGTCATAAACAGAAAATGGTAACCAGCAGCCCACTCTACTCACATCAAGAGTTTTCTAAACACAAGACAGTGCCAGTGACTTCAGCTCTCTCCTCCATCCACCCCCTCATACCCAGAGTTAAACGAGTGAACTACACCCTCACCTCACACATGTGACTCGCCAAGACAGTGGGTCCTCCACACAGGAGATTACACAGACACCTGTTCCTGCTTGTTCGCTATTTGGATTTGGCCAAGGAAAGGCCGATAGATTTCAGTTTACACACAACCAGGGCAAGCGGCTTGTGAGACGTTTAAGGCTTTTAATCACATTCTTGAGTAACTCTAGTTGATTAAGCTACAGCGGATATGGAGTTCATAAGGCAGGAGAACTGCGTTTCTCTTGTAGACAGACAGGTGACGAGCACGCCTAGAGAGTAGCAGACTGACCACCAGTGCCCACGCCACTTGGCACAGCAGGAATTATGCTCTCAAAATGACCGCCGTGACCTAAGGGAGCCTACCCTTTCACACACCCCTTTTCTCCTCCCTCCCTGGCCACCACCAGCAGCCTGTGTGTGGGCAGTGAGATGGCTGGCTGTGGCTCTGCTGTGGTCCTGCTCTCTGCGTGGACCGCAGTGGAGAGGGAGTGAGTGAGTCAGACCCTGGCTGGGCACTGCTGACTCAGAGGATGGGGGGGTGGGGGGTGGGGGGTGGGGGGGGGGCACAGCTGGGACAGAGTGCCCACAGGGTGCGTCAGCAGAAGCTCAGCTAGGTTGGGAGTGCCCCTGAGCGGCTAATATACGAGACGCTGGCCAGCAACAGAGAGCAACAGAAATGTTTGCCAAGGCTAGGAGTTTAGTTAGACGGAAATTACCTCTATAGTCACGGCTGTGTGTGTGTGTGAGAGAGAGAGACCTGTTCTGAGGCAAAATGGAGACTACAGGCTTCATCAATATGCAGATTAAGTACACTGATTTTGTATATATTGTAATTTAAATAAGAACATAAATAAATAAATAACACAGACAACACAAACTGCAGAACGCGGGTAGAGGGTGTGTGGGGGGGGGGCTGAGTGACCGAGGTCACTGGGCACTGAGCTGATCTGATGTGGACATTCACCCGATAGCTTTTTAAAAAAAACTTTATTTACTTTAAAAAAGAGAGAGAGAAAGCAACACAAAATACACACACACACACACACCCACAGAGAGCTACTAGAACACATTTCAATGCGGAGCTATAGGCGATGTTCGTCTCAAACAGGATGCAGACAGATGGACGTCATGTAGCAGCACAAAGCGAACACCATTTGTGTCACTGGAGAGGGATCTCCCTCCCAAAAAAAAAATCCCACACAAGATTAAAAAAGAAACTTAACTTCATATTTGATTGTTATGCTATTTGTTTTATCTTTTTGCGTCAAAAACATGTCTGACAAAAAGAACTATGATGCAATGTTTTAGTCACATTTTTGGTTATTTGTACAAATGTCATAGTGTTTGATGTTTGTGTCGCTAGCGGAGGTGTGATTCTGCATGCAGGGGTGTTGTCTGTACAGCAAACGACTGAAACTAATGAGTGGGTGCAGATCCTGCTCCTCTAGCTTTGTTAAGGTCACAAGAGGAAATCGATTTGATTTAAATCCCCCATCATGCCACAACTGCACGTTAAGGAATGATGCACTACACAAAGAGAGTCAGAGAAAGACAGACAGAGAGGAAAAAAGAAGAGGAGAGAAGAGAAAAGGATGAAAATAAGAGAGAGAGAGAGAGAGAGAGAGAGAGGATAAAATGAGTGGAGGGGTAGGACACACAGAGAAGCCATGAGAATGGAGTGTGCTAGAGTTTCAGGTGTGTCCTGCCCCAGGTGTCCCAGGTGACGTTTGCCCTCTTGCCATCATCCTGCAAGACACAACACATCGTTTCTCATTAGTCATAGTGGTTGAGTGTGTGTGTGTGTGTGTGTGTGTGTATGGGAGTGTTTCTGTTTGAGAATGCATGTGCAATTCATGTGCAATCTGCTGGTATTCCCCCTCAGTGTAACATGAGGGTCACAGTTGTCGCTGTGTGTCACTGTGTCTCAGGAGTTCTCTGGGCATTTCCCTGCAGTTCTCACCAAGATATACGACACCTAAAGTTGCCACGGCACCACCATTGTGACATCTCATCTAATCCTAGAATGTGGCGGCAGCGCGGCTCAGATGGACTAGAGTAGGCGCATATTCCCCTACTCCAACACGCAGGCACACACACACACACACACACCCACACACATGCATGCACACCTCACGCGCGCACACACACACACACACACACACACACACACACACACACACACCCACACACATGCATGCACACCTCACGCGCGCACACACACACACACACACACACACGCATGCACACTCACGCGCGCACACACACACACACACACACACACACACACACACACACACACACACACACACACACACGCATGCACACTCACGCGCGCACACACACACACACACACACACACACACACGCATGCACACTCACGCGTGCACACACACACACACACACGCATGCACACTCACACGCGCACACACACACACGAGGCTCAGACTGGATTAGAGTAGGCCATTCAGAAATGTCATTCTTCATTCAAGTGTTCTATCAGGGAGTATAACATCCTCATATGGGACTAGAAGACAACAAGACCGTAAAGCCCTGCAGAGGATGTGCACTGTCCACACCACCAGGAGGGCACTGTCCGCCCTTTTACACTAGAAGGTGTTGGTGCAGAGCCAACAAAATCATCAAAGGTCTCGGGGCGGTGGAAGTGTAGTGGTTAAGGAGCTGGGCTAGCATGCAGTAGCCTGAAAGTTTCCACTGTTGTGCCCTTGAGCAAGGCACTTAACCCCAAGTTGCTCCGGGGACAATGTGATCCCTTGTAATATAGCTGACATATGTAAGTCACTTTGGTCAAGAAGTGTCTGCTAAATGTAATGTAATGTAATGTAATGTCTCAGTCATCCCAACAATAGCCTCTTCTCTGTGCTGTGGTCAGGGAAACATTAGTGCCTGAAGGCCAGTGCTGAGGGACTGAGGAGCTTATCTGTGCATACTGAATGACAATGCATTCACGTTATATATCTGCATATCTACTTACACTGCATAGTCATATCTATTGACATTTTGAAAAGTTAAAATATTACATCACCACATTTTATTCTGTTTCACACAGTCATTGGAGTCAGGCATGTGAGCATTTCATTACACATTGTACTTGTATGATTG
>NW_027468860.1:127500-237224 GCF_046254945.1 Alosa pseudoharengus | reverse complement strand
AGATCTCTCAGGGTGAGCCCAGTTTTTCATGTTTCCTTATTGAAGCCTGTTTTGACCTCTCCTCCCCCCCAGCCCCCGCCTTCTCGTTTTGTTGCAGGTGGTCCGGTTTTTACTGTCAAGCGTCTCCTTGACTCTCGCCGGGTGGGCCGTGGATGGCAGTACCTCGTTGATTGGGAGGGCTATGGTCCCGAGGAGCGCTGTTGGGTGCCTGCGCGTCACATCGTGGACAAGTCCCTCATCCTCGACTTCCAGAAGGGCCATCCTGGTGTCCCGGGACCGTCGGGGGACGGTCGTAGGAGGGGGGGTACTGTCACACCTCGGTCTGCCAGGAGATGCCGCCAGAAGGCTCAAGCCCCTGGAGATCACCCGGGGAGACCCTGTGACTGATCATGAGGCTCACCTGTGGCTCGTTTGGTGTGGCCTTCTTAAGTCCCTGTTGTCTGCTATTCTATGCTCAGTCAGGGTTTTCGCCCTCGTGGATGGTGGTTACTCTGCTCCTGTGGATTCTACGCCTGTGCTGCCTGCTACTGTGCTATCGACCCGGTCTGTAAGGATTACCTATTATTTGCCTTGGATTTGTGAACTACTGGCCCTCCTCCTGCATCTACTCTTGTGAATTGTACCGGGACTTCTGTTTCTTTGTTTATTCCTTTATTGGATGGATCTTCTGTGTGTTATGACTTTTTGACTGAAAGACTTCTCTGAAGTAAAGCCTGTGGGCTTCTGTTTAGTTTGTCAGACATTAAACTCTGTTGAAACCCGATCTCTGTGGTCTCTTGCAATTGTGCTCACCCAGTAGTATAACAGAAACCTTTTGTGTTAATAGCATACCCAAGACCGTAGTGAATCCCTCAAGTGAACAAACACAGTTTGAATGCAGCTGAATAAAAAGTAGATGTATTTTGGAACTACTGTCGAGGGCTCGCATAGTGTTATCCAGTCATCAATTTGTATTGACAACAATCTCTCTCATGCTGAGGTTAATCATTTTGTATTCTTTTAGAAAAACACATCCAACCAAGCCTATACTTAAGAGGGAAAATGCACAAAAATAAGCATAAGTGTATTATATATAGTACAAAAATCCGCCTTTGGTGCTTCCCTACCTTCTAGCTGCAGTGTATATCCTTAGCAATATGTTAGATATAGCATATTGGGTCTTGAAATATTCACAGGAATCCAAAGAAATTAAATAATCATGTTATTTTATCCAATATTAGTTGTGCAGATGTATAGTCCATCTTATACACACCAATTTAATTGAACTATAAATTGCAAAGATTTATATTTTTGTGTAATTATTCCATATTTAGTGTAGTCATTCCATATCAGAACCCCTGAAGTACAATTCAAATACAATCATGAAACCTCAAAGTGTTATCTTTCATTTGAGACCAAGATTATGCTTCTACACAAAGGGGTTCATAGGCAGTAAGCATTTGATTGTCAGTATGCATTTTGGATAACCAAAAGTCCTATGGGGAGTTTCCATAAGGCATTTTGCAAAACGCATGAGCATACAGTACCTAGGCAAATCATGGTCTAAAGTACTCATATTTCATTCTATATTGATCTACTTTTGCACACAGCTTCACAAGACCTGGTGTTAGGGCTCAGTTGTGTTTCTAAGTCATATCAAGTGACCTAGAGGGCTGAAATGTGGTCAGTTCAGAGATGCTTGTTATCCGACAGAAATAAAAAAACAATATTCTAACCTCTGAAGAAACTACAATGTCTCAGCTTTCCAAAGAGGTCAAGCATTTGATTATAGGCTAGACAAGGTGGGAACAGTGGCCTCTGAAGCAGGCGCTGTGCAATTTCAGGCAAAATCCTGAAATTGGTATTGAGGATGAAGCTGTTAATTCCATATATCGGGACACCTCTCTATAACTACAACTATAACTATATTTTTATCTTGATCAGCTGAGTACAGTACACATTTCACTCCATACCACAATTTTAGTCAAATGAATAAATCTTATGGATATGTATCCACAGTATGTGAATGAATTATACAAATCCAAATGTCAAAGATGCAAACAAGTATTAGAATGCTGCTGTTGGTGGCATCCAAGGCCTTCCTGTGCATTCTTACCATCAAAACGGAAAAGATTTCAGGAAAGACTTACTTTATGAGGCAGGAACAGGGTGTGGACACAGGCAATCAGGTTGGCGGTGTCCTCTGCTTCAGGCTGGCCACAGATAACGATCTGTTGAGAGAAAAAAGGAGTGGGTGAGGGTTGGAAAAAGGGGAGAGAGCGCGAAAGGGAACGAGAGGGGCAGTAGAGGGGGTCAAGGCTGCCTGTGTTCTGTGCTAATGAGGTGAGCAGGTGTGCTTTGGAAGCATCTGGCCTCCGTCTGGACCTTCAGCTTGTTATTCCCTCCTCCTACACTTGCGCCACCTCTGCAAGTGAACACTGATGTGTCATGACAGGATTTTTTTTCTCCTGTTATTCCCCGTTATTAACTTCACACTAGGTCTGGGGTGAAAAGGGAAATAAAGTTTGGAAAAGTAGTATTCTCATCGCTGAAACTTAATTTGAACTTCTGTCAGCTGCCACCCACTCAAGTCTCCATTCCATTTCCTGACATATGAATTGAAGTTCGACTCCGCTTCTCATGCTTATTTGGAATAATTGTACATCTCATTCAAAACTACAAATTACACAGGTAACATTCACAAATAATTGGCCATATTCAGTATAGTCTTGTGACTTTCAGCTACATTAAAATAGTGAGACAAGATACAAATCAATCAACTCAATTTCTAAAGGAGAGAGCCTTGAGGCAAAAGACAAATACCTGCTTCAGGGAGTAGTGCAGAGCCATGAGGCCCCGCACCATTTCTGGCAGGGCAATAGGCACTCTCACCAGCCTATCAGAGAAGGCTGCCAACAGTTTCTGGCAGCGCTCCATCCACTCCTGCTTGCCCGTGAGGTGAGAGAGGCGGAGCAGATTCCGAGCTGACACAGAGTTGGCGCTGGGCTCTGCTCCATCCTGATCTGAAAACAGCACAGAACATTCTCAAACAGAGTAACTGATTTTACAAACTACTACAAAGATTGATTACACCAACACTTCTCACTGGTGCAGGAGTAAGCTCCCCACATTTAAGCAGTTTACGGGCTGGCTTGAAATCAACATGTTGTTTCTGAAACAGGCTTAAGTGATGGGAGACAGTGGCTTTATCTACTGTCCAGTGAGAGACGGCACGGAGTGTTGTGTACCTGCTGACCTCATATTATATGAATAGTAGGAGGTGTGGGAGATCCTTAGGCAACTAAGCAAACATACAGGGAAAAATTGCTGGTTGTTTGAGTTTTCACATGAAAGATTCTGTATTGATCCACATTTATTACAAGAGTGCAAAAGGACTTTGGCCTAGCCTGGATGCCAGCTGAACTTAGCCCCGCCAACAACATTTGAGGTCGGGAAGTTCAGTCTGGACTTGTTCCATTGTAGAGCAACTATGCCCGAACCAGAGCTGTTTGGACCAATCAAATTGGGCTTTGTACGATGATGGACAAATGAGCAACAGTGCCTCGTCTATCACATCATCTGAGCACGCTTAGGTTGATTGTGTTTGCAACAAAAACTCTGTGGCTAGAAGATCGACAGATGGCTTCTAAGACCCCACAGGAAAAATGCATATTATTTCCATGCGGTTTGGCCTTTCATTTACCGGTACACAAAAACGGAGGTTTTATCACTGAAAGATTATTTCTGAAAACTTCGGCCAAACTGGATATGTGGAAAAACTCTGGTTTCACTTTCATCAAGGGAAAACAGTGTATTTGCATTGTGGCATGTTGTTCTCTCCTTTGAAATCTCTGATTGGCAACCTGTTTGCTCGAGGGGTTTGCGACACCCTTCCCCAGCTGTTTTTAGCATTGATGTGAACGGAATTACCTGCTACGTATTTCGTTGTCTTAGATTTTGACAGCACAATAACTTTTAAAAAAGACCAGAAAACAATGTTAAAGGGATATTTCACCATTTGGGGAATTACTCATTTTTCACCTCCCCTTAAGTTAAACAACTGATTTTTACCTTTCTCCAGTTCAAAGGTAATTTTGTGAAGAAGAAGGATGATTCGGGTGCTCTTCCTACAGCTCATGTTAG
Source organism: Alosa pseudoharengus (assembly GCF_046254945.1). NCBI lineage: Eukaryota > Metazoa > Chordata > Actinopteri > Clupeiformes > Clupeidae > Alosa > Alosa pseudoharengus. The sequence goes on along the minus strand of NW_027468860.1, from coordinate 233,102 downwards.
GCTATTCTGTTGCTCTGACTGGTTAGGTCTATCCAATTGAGTGCAGAGGCATTTTCCCACCTGTATCGATTGAAACACGCTCTATAATCACGTCCCAATGGAGCAGCATCAGACTCAAATTCTGACTACAACGTCAGGCTAACTTTGCTCATAATGCAGCTGAAATGTAACAGAAGGCACAACATTTTAAGAGCATTCATACATTTCACATGGCACTAATTAGGGCAGCAGAATCCCAGCAGCCTTGCATCATTGTCAACCATGTCTCAACCATGTCTCATCATAACAACCCCTTTTCATGTTAGATACCTGTAAAAAGACTTTAATTTCTGGACTAGCAGGCACATAGCACATCAGACTGGGGGGGAACAGACTCCGAACACGAGTCAGTTAGTGTAAAACATTCCACAAAACTGATCATGTCGATTTCATTTTCATATGTTCTTGCTAGTAATGATTTTCACAAATCCCACTTTAAATTTACCAATTTATCAAAGGATGATGACCACCTGCATTACTGTATATGCAGTGACATATAACATTGTCACAAACACACAAGGCAAAAACAAACCTCAAGGAGATTTCATTCCAGGCTGGGTACACATTGTAGAAAGTCCACATATTTATACACATTCCCAGTAAGCCGTTTATCTCTTTCTTGTGGATGCCATGTTGTGAAAGCATGGCAGATGGAGGTTAAACACTACCGGCTCCAGGGACAGGGTGTAAAATCAGGGATGGCGTGGCACTGTGGAGGTGATTTGTCTTTGTGACAGGACAGAGGCTGGCCTCTGGTCTCTGCCTCTGTGTGGTAGCAGCAGTACAGCCCCTGATGTCTACACTCCCATGCCCAGCTCCACTAGAATGTCACAGTCACTTTCCCAGGATGAAAAATCCTTCGTATGTCTATCTTACTTAGTCAAACACGCTTGCAATGGTTTGCTTCTATATTCTCACCCCCCACATATCAATCCTGTGCCACTTTTATGGTGCCATCTGGCTTAGAGGTCAGTTCAATTTGTTGTGATTGCGTGAGTTTCAGCAGCACACCTGAACCAGGGAAACGCTATAATACCAACCCTGGCTTTCTAGACATGACTCGAGATGTTTATGATTGCCACGTTTCTTACAGGTACTTTTCATGACTGTAAAATACATTTAAAAAAATTCTGAAAGTTGAATCTGGTGTAAAGGTGGTAACAGTTGGATAAAGAGCCATTCACAAAAGAAATGAGAACTATAAAGTTAACTGTATATATAACAATATTAGCATTAATATTGTAATAGTTAATATGTGTGGACGTCATCATGCATATCAGCTAGAGTGATACTATTTTGTCATTATACTTATATCATAACACTTTACTTGGATAGTCCATAGGGTGACCACCGACCAGATTCTGAAAAGTGAGGACAAATGGGCCAAAATTCTAATAGGCCTTTTCGTGTGGGGGTTGGGCTGACAGTAAAAACATCAGCATGGGCTTTGTACACACCGTTAACAGCAGTAAACGGTTTGATAGTGATCAGAGGGGGAAATTACATAATGGCTTGAACACATTGCCTGCATTGCATGGTGTTTTGAAGTTTTGCATGCCTTTTAGGTACCTAGCTCACTAAATTTAATCCGACATAACAGAAGTGCTACTTTGAGATCACAAAAAATAACAAAGAAAAATGTTGATACACATAATCTGTCTGCTTGCTATTTTTCTCTGTCATTCATTTGTCTCCTGCTATAACAATGAAGAGCTTAGATGGGCTTTAATGGGAAAAAGGCTAGTCATTTGATCGCAAAAAAAAAAATCAAACACAATTGTGACATCCGGGAAGGACAGGTCTATAGGAGACCATCCAAGTAAGGTTTGACCAAAATACTGTATGTTTTGCTCTGGAGTAGTCTAGGTCATACCTTGTAACTGCTATAAACGTGAGTAAGTAAATAACCAGTCTAGACAGCAGAGCACCGTCTCCGATTTTGTCTAAACCTTGTGTATGTCATGAATGAGTCCCAAAACCAAGGCTTGTAAAATATTTCGGTAACACTTCACTTGACGGGTGAATTCATGTGATTGTTGGACTTTTATTTTGACAAGTTGTTGTCATTCTGTCTTCCACATTCATGAAAGGTTTGGTATGAATGTTGAGTCATGTCTCATGAAACAGTCATGAATGCTTTATGTGCAGTTTATGACAGCTGCTATGAATGTGTTATGAACTCACCCGTCAAGTAAAGTGTTACCAATATTTCTGTTCAAATCCATATTTTTTCAGCCCTAGATATTTATTTAGTTTTATAGCCTGAAAAGCACAATATATGGGAAGCAATATTTGGGGATTGATATTGTGAAAAGTATCATTCATAGCCAGACCAGACTTTGTAGGATGGAAGACAAACATGTTCTCAGAATGACAACCCTTAAAAATGTGTATGCCATTCTCACTGATTTCCTATAAGGCCCTAGATTTGGAAAATGTGCAAAAAGAATGACTTTTGGTATTGATCATTATTTTTCCTTTCAATACATAATATTTTATTAATGTTTTTCCAATATTTGAGTTCTCCACATATTTTCCACTATTTTCAGTCATGTTCAAAGGACTAAAATGGTATGTGGGATAGCTAATAGGCAGATACAAATCTATGTGGAAGTAGCTCAATGTATGAGCTTTAGTTGCCAATGTTGCACTATAGATAAATAGATAAGTCAAAATTATTGTTTTACCAATAATAAATTGATATTGAATACAAAATAAATTCAGCGTATTAATCCATGAATGAAACATGGTACAACATTGGCACCTTGCACACTAAATCATTACACTGAGCTATTCCTCTAACTACTCCACATACCATTTCAGTCCTATGAAATTAACCAAAAATGCAATCACACCTAGTTTGATCCTCAGTATCATAGTGTGCATTTATTGTGGAGACCTCAAATATTGGCACAGCATTAACCAACTTGCCTGTAAAGTTCCCGGGAATTGACCTAGCGAGACCTGGCGAGACTGCCACTGATCGTGCGTTTTCATGAGTTTTCGATCGTCATCTATTTCAGTTCTATTCATCATAGAGTATCTAAAATCGCACCTAAGGTGTGTTAGAGTGTCTATTTTCGTAATAAAAAAAAAGCTAAAAACACAATATTGAGTTTTTGGCACTCAACGCATGGGAACAAAAAACACAATATTGCGTTTTTGGCACTCAAAGTGTTAAATCAATGGGCATGCAGTACAAACTTTTAATGGTCAAGTCAACAAGTTTTTCTTCCATCCTACACAGTTTGGGCAGGAATAACACTTTGTCCAAATATGGCTTCCAAGATAAGGCATTTTTGAGAGTGTGAGAACGATGAATAATCAAGGATGAAAAATGCATAAAAAAATTTGAATTTAACACAATTATTTTATAGGTCTTAGTTTTGGGACCTAAACATTATGTCGACAAGCTTTGAGCAAAATCTGAGACGGTTCTGCAACCATTCTGCCTGATTTGACACAGAATAACCCAAATACTAAGGGCAACTTGAAGAGGAGATTTACCCTGCTTGAGTCTTAGAAGCACAGTGGGGTCACTTGGGTCACTGCAAAAGTAACCGCTGCCTTGGTCATCCCAGAACAGTTGGTCCTGCTTCTGCTGGAGTTCTTCTGCCCATTTAAGCCATTCCACTGCCTGTGTGGCCTCGAAGAGGTCCAGCAGTCCAGCCACCACATATGCATAGTCATCAAGGAAGCCTGCAATTGGCGAATCTCTGGTAGGAAAAATGGTGTGAGTATAGTGTCAGTGATTTTTTTATTTGTTCATTCATTTTAATATTTACCATTTTCTTTATCTGCATAAACAAAATGTTCTTTTAGCACATTAAATGAACTGCATCAAGTTAAATAATCTAAATACTGTTTTGACCATATAAAGTCACAAGTCTGCCAGTAATAAGTGATAGCATCGCTACAAAGTTGGCTCAGAACTCTTTTCAACATATTACTAATCACTGACTCATGGGAACATGAAGAGACCTCTTCAGGGACCCCTTCATCCTAAGATTCCCCTCCCCTGGTTTGCAGAGTGCCCCTGAGGCCAGCTGAGTGTGGTGGGACTGATGGTGACAGAGCTACAGATAGGGGAGTGTTGGGGGCAGGCTAATGGAGGACAAGGTGGCAAGGTCAGAAGACCTGAAGCGATGACCTCAACAATCACTTCTCCCACTCCATCTTTTTGGAAGTTGACGGACCGTTGGAGACTTGAAAGCTGGGCAGCAGGGAGACCTGTTACGCTGGTCTCATGTCATCTGCAATAGGTGTTGCAGTCATTTAAATATCAGTATAGATGAGAAACAAGGCTTCTATCAGAGCGTTTGTTCCTTTGTTGAGATCATTCGTTGTTTATAATGTAATGTGAGTATTGGCTTGTGATATTAACATAGGGTTAATCTTGATTACCCACATGTTACTGAATTTATTATTCAAGACAAGGAAGACAAACTTCATGTATGTCACCACTTTAGCCCTGAGGCCTCAGTATAATTAGGATGGTGATTTACACACGCAGAAAAAAAAGATAATTATCTTTGCTATTGGGGAAAAGGCTATGGTAAGCGTTCTCATAGAACTGCTGCTGGTGCAAACGGGGTCAACAAATGAGAGGGGCTCTCAAAAATGAGGCCACGCTGACTATGGTCAATACTTTGTGGGGCTGCATGCTACAACCACTAATTACTGTTGTACAAGTGGGTGGTGGTAGCACTTTATAATAACCATCCGTTATAAATGGTTAATTGATGCTTTATTTTGCAACTATAATAAAATATTTAATCACTTAATAATCATAACTTAATCATTTGTAGATAACAATCAATGATTACTAAATACATAACTTACAAATACTTTATTATCAGCTTATGAAAAAATAAACAATTTATTTATATATAACATACTAAAAAATATCAGTTTAGTGATAGCTTGATTTCAATTTATTTTATATTAATAAGCTACATTATTATTGCAAATATCATATTATTAATAATGATATATTGAGTTATTGTTAATGATTATAATGTTGATCGTAGGCCTTTACATAGCCATATACACAACACCTATGGATATTACATAGGTTGATTAACTATTGAACTATAAATGATGTTCTATTGATAACAGTTAGTTAGAAAAACAATTACAAATTTGTTACAAATTTGTTTTTCAGATGGCTATGATAAAGTTGGGTCGTAGTCTTTTATTTGGTAGTAAATCATTTGTAAACTATCTAAAAATGTACATTTTATAATTAATTGATGGGAAATTATTGCATCAAACCTTTTTTTTAATGGCTATTATGAAGTTGCATCTTAGTCTTTTATATGTTAATAAACAATTTGTAAATTATCTAAAAATGTCAATCTCATAATCAATAACTGGAGTGCAAACCATCTATGAACATAATGTTTATTTGAAGTTTCACCAAAACGGTAAGTTATGAAAGTTGACAAAACAAATTTGATTATGGAAAACATCACATCAAAACAACTTCTATTTATATTTCTTGGCAATGTCATGGAGTAGGCGACCCAGTGAGCCATTGCGATGTTTTTTGGCTAGCCATTCATTCCACTCAATTAGTGTAAGGTGATCTGTTAACAAGTCCTCTGTCCGATTCCCCCTGCATCTTGAGATGATCTCCTTATAACTCCGCCAAGCCCTCTCGATGTGCTGAGTGTGGCAACCTGTATCTGCATTGACGAATGCTTGACTGTGGTTCACTGTGTAATGATCATACCCCAGTGCAGGCAGAGGACTGAAGTCCCTCTTCTAATATGGTGGACGATGAGAGGTACCAGCTCTTGTCTTGTCCTTTTTGGCACCAAACGTAGAATAGGTCGACGTCTTGAGTGCTTCACACCGAGCATCCCAAACACCCACTTTTTTCTTTTCCAGCCACCTGTTATCCGGCCACGTCCATACTGTCAAAAAAGCACACATGGATATTACAAATTATGTTTAAGCATTATTTTACTCTTTGGTAATAAAAATAGGAGAAAGAGGAAGATGATGAGGAATAACAAAAAGAAGAAAAATACATTATGTGTATTGTGTTTGCATTTACTTTTCTTTTGTGCCTGAAGTGGCTTTCATCTATCGCCACAAACTCTCTTCGACCTCCCAGCCTCTGTCCTCTCTTCCTTCGCATTCGTTCCACAGCCTCAACACAGACATTTCTCAAAAGTTTGGCCATTCTTGTCAGTGTTGCTGAACTTGCGGCAATGTCATCGGTTATCATGTTAACTTGTCTTAACCGTAGGCCTTGTGCAAACCTGATAATACACAATATTATAGTAATGGTGAAAATTTGCATAATAAACAGTGAGCAGACACCTAATTAGGACACATGAAATATGCATCAAGGAGAGAAAGAGGGAGGTAGAATGAGAGAGAAGTAAGACAAACAGAAAGAGTGAAAAGGGGAGAAAGTGAAGACATAGATAGATGTGGGTGGATGAATAGACATAGGTACATGGATAGATGATAGTCGGGTAGATATGGAAGAGAATGCAGGTAACTAGATGGAAATATCTAGTACAGATAGATTATTGATAGAGACAGACTGGCAGACTCAATAGACCTCTGAAGTTTGCCTACAAAAAAGAACCAAAACGGCCATCTTTGCCCATATAAGGAGATCCGGTTGTTAATTGAAGCTAACTACCTATGGCAAGTTGCATTGCAAGTTAGCTCTGGGGTAGCAATAATCTAAGTGTGCCGCCTTCACGTACCGGAGATCACAGTATCCACTCGAAGGCAGAGGACAAAAGTGTGTTCAGGAAAACGTCTGCATTTCAGACTTTTTCATCCCCGCGAGAGTTTAAAAGATGCGATAATTTAAAATCCCCATGTTATTTTCCCACAGGAAAAATCTTAGAATAGCCTACTTTATTATTTTTTTAGATATGTGATCACATTTCACTTCACCTTGGCAAATGGTACGCTCTGAATGATTAAACATAATGATTCATGGTAACTTTTTACACCTGAATTTATAATTTAGCCTACTTGTCTATAGGCCTTTCTCACAAAACGACCGATGGCCCAAAAAGTCTTCAGAGCAGTGTACTCGAGCTTCCAATGTTTAAGGGCGCTACACACCAACCCAAAGTTGGCTGCCAGGTGCCGACGGCGATAGCTTTTGTGCCGATTCAACATGTGTAATCGGCAGAAAAGCTACCACCGCCGGCATCCGTCAGTCGATATCGGGTTGGTGTGTAGCGCCTATAGGTGCAGGAACCGGAAGAGCCAGTCCCTGCTCTGAAGACTTTTTGGGCCATCGGTCGTTTTGTGAGAAAGGCCTATTGTGATCAGAATGTTCAAGATGAACTTAAAAGTGCCTAATTGTCCATCCAAAGGTTATACCAAAAGACTATCTGATATTTAAGCCTTGTTATGGGTATAGGCCCTGTTTAAGCAACATTAAAAACTAATTGGCCTACATATACCTACTGTTACTGTAGTAGTCTATGTCCATACCTGTATAAGAACCTCATCCAGCTGAAAAGGCACATCTTGGATTTGCTGAAGATTGTCTGGTGTCGGATGGATTTCCTGACTATGCCTTTGTGCTTGCCCCGACGTCGACATACCCTGTGGACAAAAAACACAAGCAATGAAATCAAACTTAAAGTTATTCGTTTGATCTCAATTCATAGTATCCTAGGCTTATACATGTTTCCCCCATAAATATAAATCGTATAGGCTTTTCAGATAATTAGAAATGAGTCTTCTAGCCTAGGCCGATATGCCAAAAATGCCAGTAGCCTAAGTATATAGAAAATATAAGTGGTTTTCATTCAAGATGTAGGCCTATCTATCTGTGATAAATATAACCTATGGATAAAAAGACAACTTACCATTCACATTTATCCACACCATGACACTTCTGTTCAATTTTCATTGTATGGTGGCAAAAGTTGCATTTGATCTTTTTTTTTTATCAGTCTTCTCCTCTACAACCATTTTATAAGCTTCTTTAAATTATTTTTACTTCTTCTTCCTTCAATTAGTTGCCGCAGCTCCCTTGCTAAACCAGGCATCTTGATTCCATAAGGAAATATGCTACTGTGTTCCAGTTTGCGCCAAAAAATACGCGCCAGAAGTGCATTGGTAGCTGTGAAGCCAGCAGCAATAGGGTGGGGGGAAACGTCATTATACAAATATAAGCATTGACTGATGATACTGTTTTGCCACAATGTTATCAGCCTTCATTTACCATTGTTGGTTTTCAATAGCATACTATAAAGTATACAATTTACAAATTATAAATCAACATGGCAAGTTTCAAACCCAAAGAGAGGGATTTTAAACTCTTATTCTGAAGTCAATGAATTCAGGAAACTCCGGCTGAGGGTAGCTAATCTTTATTTTTTCGTTATGTTACCAAGTGGCTAGTGACAAGATCTCGAAGTAACGTGGAATTAAAAGAAGAAAATAAGCATAGCATTACATTTCATTGCCATTTATCTTAGACACGAAATGGCAAAAAGAAAAATTAGACCTTTTACAAGGTCAGGGAAGATCAGGAAACTAGATGGTGAAAAGAAATCGCCTGTAACCCTAATCGACGATGACGATGGCGTTGATGGACATGAAGGGAGTTCCAGCCAGATAGTGCTAAACTCAACTCAAACCGCCGGTAAGTTTCTTAACTTTCATTCTTATTAGCCTGTTATTAATGCATCCAACTTACTGTCTTAACAGTAGTTTCTAGCGTTAGCTTTTTTCCCCTAAAGTTTATAACAACTTGTCAAATGTGCATGGCTATCTTATCACATCTGGTGTAGCTAGCGTGAAAGCTTGTAGGATGTCTTGGAGCAGCTTAGCAGCTACACACAGGTCGTTAACACATTTTGAGAGCAGCACTCCGAGGGATGCAGATAGTTTTCGAGAGGCAAACATTTAAGAAATGCTTTTTAGCATATGTAGCCTACACTGTAAACATTCACAGTTGTTGAAGCCTATATGCCATCAAAGGGCAGAACTGACTACTAATTGTATTATGTGTAGTCTCTCAAAATCTTCAAATAGCCTATTATGTTTATTATTGTCATTAATTGTGGTTATACTGCCTGTATTTTGGTGAAAAACAGCATACTGCATGGTGAACAAATGTAGAGCAAACCATGAATGTAGTATTGATGTGCTTTTAAAACAGAAACATAGCATGCTCTACCTATTATTTATTTATTTTTTTCTTCCTTGCTTTCTGTCTTTCAGGAAACTCTATGTCTCCAACAGTATCAGAGCTCCTCCTTAAAGCTAAGGAGAGAGAGGGTGTCCTGATAAGGAAGAACAAGAAGCTGAAAAAGGAATTGCACTCTTCGCAAACAAGGGGCTGGTAAGTCAATACTTTATCTCAATATGACACTTAACAACAAACACCACTTGGATTAAAACATTTTAATATAGGGCTCTTCACAGTGTAAGTAGAACGCTCCATTCACGTTCGGCTGTCAATTCTTTATGCTAAGCATAATTGACCGCTGTCAAGGATAGTGGCCTTTTTGCCACTGATTCACTACAGACAGTTGTTCAGCTGCGTTCTAAAGAATGTTGTATTCAAGTTCAGTGAGTTTGGTGAAGTTTGTTTCTCATCATTTGCCAATGAAAACAGTAAAAAATACATTTAAAGACCCATCAGGTGAAGTGTCTTCTCTTATGTTGGTAGGTAGCCGTATAATAAGTGGGGTCCGGGTCGCTCTGTCGGGGCTTATTTTTTTGATAATGGCTGGCATTCTATACATTAACCCTTACACAGTAGAGCCCTTTGAAGACTCCATCGATAATATCAAATATCAAGTATAACTTTTTTTTCATGTTGTCACCATGTTGGTCTTGAGGATGGACACACATACACCTTTGTACCTGACAAAATGTACAGTATGTGAGTACTGAAGCTTCTCACTTAAACTTCACTTGATTAAACTTTCCCGTCCCCTTTCCTTATTGTTTCTTTTCAGACAAGATATGCCATACCACAACTTCTGACCACACCACTTCATCTGAGTCATCATCTGAGTCCTCTTCCACCAGTAATTCATCTTCCTCTTCTTCCTCCAATTCTTCATTGTCATCAGACGATGAAAGTCATAAGAAAAGGCGTTACAAAAAAAAGCATACAAGGAAAGACAAAAGGCATCGGAAGGAACAGAAGTCCGCAAAACCTGAATGTGGACAAAGAGGTGAGTCATAAGGGAGGGCTCCTGTTTACAAAAACAATTACATTAATACACAGGATTAAAGTTAAAATCCCTTGTGCCAAAATCCAAGGTAAAAACACATTCAGAAGCCCCTACTCAAAATTAACTTTAAAAAGCACGCTACCCACAAATCCACCAACAAATGGTCACAAACACAAGACAAATGGCCCATCCAACAGCAGTATATAGTATGTGGCATGTCATTGGGGTTATCAAGTGGGCACCCTCATTCACCGATGTTTCGTTAAGTTAGGCCCACGACACCTCATGAAGGCTTAACAGTGAAACCAGCGTCCTGGAGACACTCCCCTCCATGCTGCCACCATATTACCACTTTGAAATATCCAATACCCAAAATACTCTTAACCAGCTTAGGCATGGTCAAGTTATGGGTGATGCATGTTAATGTCAACAATATTTTGTCTCATCTCACAGTCCAGTTAATCTCTATTTGTTTTATTTCTTACTGATGCAGCTTCCAGTCCAAAAGACATCGTTGCAAGGTACAAGAAGGTTCTGCGGGCTTACAACCGTGGAAAAAAACTTGGGGAAGCGTGTACCATTGCTGGTGTTACAGAGCTGACCGTTCGATCAAAAGCAGCTATCCCAGAGTTGGCTATAGCTTCACCAGAAAAATTTGAGGAGCTTTTGGCAGGCTACAACAAAAGAGGAAAAATTTCTGATTTTCTAAGTAAATGTGAAGACCTTATTGAGAATGATACACAGGTCAGAGCTGAGATAGCAAAACTCAAACATGAGGGCAATCTCATACCCTACATTAAGAGGGAGCCGAAGTAAGCCCCCCGCCAACAACCCTCTTATGTTTAAGCAGTGTTCATTCATGTTGTGTTCATGTTTACTGTCTGATTGTCTGAAGAGGCAGCAGAAGTAAGTGCCCCTCGCCCCACCACCCTGTTTTGTTTATGCTGTGGTGTTGCAATGAAGGATTGATAGCCTTTTAAGCTATTATGTTTTTTGTTTAATTTTTATTTGCTTATTGCCCTCTTCTGATGGATCAGAAGTTTTGATTTCAATAAATATCTCTTGATATTAAAGCCAATTGTGATGTGTGACAATGCTTTACAATGTGTTAAGCATCTGTAATTGCAGTGTATGTAAAGTGTTATTGTTTTCATTATCACTATTGTCATTTAACAATATTTGACTTTAATCGGCAAAGTCATAAGTTAAGTACAGAACTATGAACATCAGTTACAACTTCAATGTGTTTATACATTGTTTGCTCCAGGTATATCCCATCAGTTTGAAATACAGCATTTTTGGATCATTTACAAATTGTTCATTAAAATATAAGACTAAGATGTAACTTCATAATAGCCACCCAAAATTTTGTTTCATGCAGTCATTTTCCATCAATTGATTATAAGATTGACATTTTTAGATAATTTACAAATTGTTTATTAACATATAAAAGACTAAGATACAACTTCATAATAGCCATTAAAAAAAAGGTTTGATGCAATCATTTACCATCAATTAATTATAAAAAGTACATTTTTTAGATAGTTTACAAATGATTTACTACCAAATAAAAGACTACGACCCAACTTTATCATAGCCATCTGAAAAACAAATATTGTAATTGTTTTCTAACTAACTGTTAATCAATAGAACATCATTTATAGTTCAATAGTTAATCAACCTATGTAATATGCATAGGCGTTGTGTATATGGCTATGTAAAGGCCTACAATCAACATTATAATCATTAACAATAACTCAATATATCATTATTAATAATACGATATTTGCAATAATAATGTAGCTTATTAATATAAAATAAATTGAAATCAAGCTATCACTAAACGGATATTTTTTAGTATGTTATATATAAATATTTTTTTTCTTTTTTCATAAGCTGATAATAAAGTATTTGTAAGTTATGTATTTAGTAATCATTAATTGTTATCTACAAATGATTAAGTTATGATTATTAAGTGATTAAATATTTTATTATAGTTGCAAAATAAAGCATCAATTAACCATTTATAACGGATGGTTATTATAAAGTGCTACCGGTGTGCTACTTTCCCTGGGCCTACAGCAGAATGTGCAGAAATGGGAGTTGGAACATTTTTAGAGCAAGGTAGGCTGTACATCGTATGATAAATGGCTAAGAGAGCCAGGTCATTTTTCATCAACAGTTGTCGCACTTGTTGGCAAACCACCTCTGTGGAGAGTATTCCCTGGCTGATTTTTGTCTTACTCTAAGCACTTGTTTTTGCAGTGTCTATTCACTGCAAGTAGTGTGGAACCTGTGAGAATATCTGAAAAAAGTGAAGCGGCAGCTATGACGGGAGTGACAAAAACACATGATAAATTGTCACTTATTTCTCTGGAAAGTTTTCACCAACCACATCAAAACACTCAAAGCTGTCAAACCTATAATAAAACAACGCAAAGGTAAAAAAAAAAACAACTCAAAGCTACATGAAGTTCTACTGAATTGAACAAACTTAATTAGATTCTTTTGAAAACCTAGGTAAGACTTCCTTTGAACCTTGCACAAAAAAATATCATAAACATGTTCTAGCGGATATGATATCATATATCATAAATCATCATGACGTCATGTTCCTTGGCCGTGTCAGTGTCATGTCACTGCCATTAGTAATTGTCATGGCATTTCCATGTCAATAATAGGCTGTCTCACATGCTGTCATACCATCACATATTCTGAGAGCTATCTTACCGATAACGGTACCATGATGCCTGTACTGTTATATAGGGCACTGACTGCCATGACAACTCATGGTGAAATGGCATAAGTGTTTTGTGCCACTGTCATCCTAAACCTCTCGATGAGCCTATGTGCATTTATGTTCAACAGGACTGTTCACTACTATGATAATAAAACCAATTTTACCCTAAACCGCCAGCCATGCCAACATTTACACATATCATAACCTTAATACACATTGTAAAAGCACCAGACACTATGCAAAATAACAAAATCACTCAACAGTAACATTCAAAGATGTTGTGAAACCTACTGTACTATTTCATTAAGAGTCCCTCTTAAGGACTTCAGCATATTCAGGCAAGTGAAGATTTATTTCTGAGGCTGAATACTAACATTAAAGAGACTTCTAAGAAAGATAATGCTGCAGGCTTACATCTGCTCCACCTCCATCTCCTGGCCACGGTAACACGAGTGCAAAATCCTTCGGTCCCCCTCGTCCCAGAGGTGCTTCTGCAGAAAGCGAGCTGCCTCTTCAGCTCTCTTCAGCAGGGCCTTACCTCCCAGTACTGCTCCCGCACATGCAAAGCCAGACAACATCAAACCTGTAGTGAAGTAGAGAAATTAGTATTACCATTCTTATTATTATTATTATTATTATTATTATTATTATCAGTAGTAGTAGTAGTAGTAGTAGCAGTAGTCATTGTCACATACAATTACAAGCCTCAGATGTGTCCTTAAATATGTTCACAAAGAACACCTCTCAAAGAAATTAGTATATTACCATACACATTACAAATAATTAGCACATATACAGTATAAAAGTATATTATCAGGGACATACATTTAAAAATGCTTTTAAAATATGACTAATTTTTCACCATCGTTTTTAGGAGCATAGTCCCTAACTAGACTTGAATCATGGATCTTGGGTTGCCATGAGTCATCCCATGGGATGCTTAAACATTGGTTATATTATTTACTTTTTTAGCAGTAGTGTCCACCTTTGGCCTTGTAGCTGACTAATAACAACTTTACTTTGTATATGTCTATCACACTAAAGCTACTTACAAGCAATGCTGTGCCTCAATCACAGACTTCCACAGGAAAGACATTGCAGAATTTCAACACTTGAACAGGGACAGATATCCCATGAAGGATTTTGCAAGGGATGTTTCACCACATTCTGAAACTACACTTCCTCCCCTTTCCAATGACACCTCACTTGTGAAATTCTATGGTAGAAAACTGCCTTTTTGGCCCTCTGAAAATATAGTATGTATTTTATGAAATTGCAGATTTTCAGGACTTGAACAGCTACACACATTCCAATGACAACCCCCAAGTTAAACCCCCATCGCATAAAATGGCTTTTTTTTTCGATTAGAACTCCCATGGCCTATTTCTCTCATTTTTAGTGTATAAAAAACATTTTTGCAGTTTTTATACACTAAAATTGGTCCCTATTGGTCAAGACTGATTTGTTGCAAACAATTCCACCCTAGATGAATAGTTGAGTGTGTCCTCTTCCAATGAGCAATTCCATCCAAGAAAATAGGCTTTTTAAATTAAAAAATCCACAAGCTATTATTCTGATGGGGGGGCCAAGCAGTGAAGCTGCGAAGCATCATTACTGTTTCTACCTTTTCTTATTTGGGCCAGTAGCAAAGCCCAATTGTATATTTACGCTTTCCTATTATTCGGGACCATGCAATGTAGGCACCCATTGTGTTTGTACATTTTCCTATTATTGGGGGCCAAGCATCGAAGCTGCAAGGCACCCACTGGGTTTATATGTTTTCCCATCCTAAGAACACACAATAATGTGGAGTCTTTTTACCACTGTGGGGGCGCTATAATCACAGGATGTAGGCTCATATATCAGCAATGCTTTTGCGTACCGAAACCAAACTTGGTATATGGACTTAGGACCCCATCCCGACGACACACAATATATTTGGTGACCTTGGACCACTAGGAGGTACTAAAGTTACAGGAAATGAGCTCATATCTTGGCAATGCTTTCTCGTACCTAAACCAGACTTGGTTCATGGACACACAATAATGCTGGTGATGTTTGGCCACTAGGGATAGATTAGATTAGACTCAACTTTATTGTCATTGTGCAGAGTACAAAGTCAACTAAATTCAGACACTGCTCTTGCTTGCTTGCCTGCCGGTTCACACCTCACCCCTCACTCTCAGTGCAACGTGCACCTCCACCATCAAAGGCTGATGCACCCCTCCCCCACAATGTGATCATGAACAATGCGACTACGCTAACGCTGTTCACCAGCCACCAGTCTACAGCCACCAAATACCCCTTATCCCCCCTCCTCTGGACAAGGGGAAGAGTGCTGTGAGTATCATGTTCCTTGACTTCTCCAGTGCTTTTAACACCATCCAACCCCTCAGACTGGGTGAAAAACTCCTGCAGATGATTGTGGATGCTCAACTGGTATCCTGGATTGCAGACTACCTGATAGAGCAACCACAATTTGTCAGACTGAAGAACTGCCTCTCCGACACCGTGATCAATAGCACTGGAGCTCCACAGTGAGCAGTGAGACACATGGCAAACAAACAAAGGAGCACATGGCACAAGACACAGAAAGTAAACAAAGCAAACAGGAAGACACAAGAGGAGCAGACATAACGGGAAAACAAGACAAGACAGGATCCTAACAACAAGAGCCTCCCCCCTCTTGCCTGCAGCAAATAGGTAAGGGATGTGGCCCTGTTTCTAGAATTCTGATGAAACCCTTGCTGGGATGACACAAACATGTGTCTCTCCTTTGATGTTCTTGTGCATCATTGAAAGAATAAAATCTGAAATGTTTCCTGACATCATACTCCAAATATCATGTTATTATTATATTGCTTTCTTATGTAGAGTATTAACGGAATATATTATAAGAACTTTTCAATAAATATGGAAAGTCAGTATGAACCATATAGACAGATATTGTGACAGCCTTGCCTGGCTCCTCCTCCTGTCTGTGTGGCGTCTCTCTCTCCTACAGGTGAGCTGGGTGCAGGTGTTTGGAGGCACGCTAATTATTTCCTAGTCAGGGCTTTTAAAAGCGCTTCAATGGAGACCGGGTTGTCAACCACTTCCGCTCCGTCTCTACAGCACCGTTTTGGATTTTGTTTTAGCTTATTGTGTCACCTAGTCTTGATCCTTACAAGCTGGCTAATGATAGACCTATATCTAATCTCCCTTTCATGTCAAAAATACTTGAAAAAATAGAGTCCAAACAAATCTGTGCCTTCTTACATATGAACAAAATCCAGGAATTATACCAGTCTGGCTTTCGAGCTCACCATAGTACTGAATCAGCCTTACTGTAGTTAAAGTTTTTAATGACCTCCTCATTGCTGCTGATAATGGATATGTATCAATACTGAATCTCCTGGACCTCAGCGCTGCCTTTGACACCATAGACCATGACATACTACTTCATAGGCTTGAACATTCCATAGGCATCAAAGACTCAGCACTTGCTTGGTTTATACCATACCTTTTTAACCGTTAATAATTTGTACAGGTCCATAATGAACCATATACCCAGACTATGGTGAAATATTGAGTGCCTCAAGGCTCATTGGATCCCAGTTATTTTCCCATTTCCCATCTCCTAGGTTCTGAAATTTGGAAACATGGCATGGCATTAATTTCCATTGTTATGCAGATGATACACAATTATACCTTTCCATAAAGCCCGATTAATTAACCCTGTTAAACAAACTTGTATGTATGTAACATGTTACATGTATAAGAGATATAAAAACACACACATATATATACAACAAAACATCCTGCTTTTGAACTCAGATGGTTTTTGGTCCTAAAAAGATGAGGCATATCCTATCCTCATCACAGGCTACATATAGTGATCTTCCACTGACCTCATCCACAAGTGCTAAAAATCTATCAGTTATAATTGACCAGGACCTATCAATAAATAATCACCAAAATGTCATTTTACCACTTAAGGAACATTTCAAAGATAAGGAAGTCCTTATCCTTACCAGACACGGAAAAATTAATCCACAGTTTTGTCACTTCAAGGATAGACTATTGCAATGCTCTATACACTGGCTGCAATAATACCGGTCTAAGGAACTTACAGCTTATACAAAATGCAGCTGCTCGCACACTCACTAGGACCAAAAAATATGAACACATTTCCCCCATCCTAGCATCTTTACACTGGCTACCTGTTAAAAGTCTCATTGACTTATTACTTGTAATCCCAACAGTAGAGGCAGAGCTTTCTGCTACAGCGCACCCCTCCTCTGGAATTAACTATCTCCATCAATTTGATTAGCAGACACCCTCCCTATTTTCAAGTCTAGACTTAACACATACATCTTTAGTGCCTCCCATAGTTAGGTATGGTGTAGTGTGGAACTTCACCCACCTCAGGGTTTTTATTGGAATGGACCACCTCTGCTGTGTCCTCATGTGACTGGCGCCCTAGTCATGCGTGTCATGGTGGCAACTGACCATACCTGCGCTGGTGCTGACTACCCTTCACCATGCTTAGGTATGCTGCCATAGCATAGCGCTGTCATGGACTTTTCATGTGTCACGCCGTACAACTCTTCTTCTTTCTCTCTCTCAACTCCCCCTCTTACCTCTTGTCTTTGTCTTGCCATTCAACTCCCTCTTCTCTCCTTCTCTCTCTCAACTCTCCCTCTCTTGCCTTTTGTCTCTATAGTATAACACTATATAATACCATTGATATACTTATTAATGCTAACCATCATGACTTATAGTAATACCTACTATTTATCTCTCTTTCTTCCCTCTTACCTCACTTGTGAGAGAAACTATTCCTTGTGTTTGGCCCTCATCGCACCTAAAGTCCCATCCCTATGACTGCCCTATGTGATGACCCTGTGCCCCTTCAGGCCTTCTCCTGTCAGTGCATGGGAAGGGCTGGGCCTGGTTGGGCTAATACCCTCATTGATTACACCTATGGTTAGGGTGGGGCTATATAAGGGGTTCCCTATCTTTCTGATTAGGCATTTTTCTTACTTCTTGCAGGCACTCACTTTGATTCTCTCACACTTGCACTTTGCTCTCTCCCCTCATTTGTAACTCTACCTCTCTTTCTCTTTCTTTGTCTTTAGGCCCACTTCACTAGCTTCTTTGCATCCATACACTCATACACGCACGCCACCACTCCCATTCATTTCCCCCTAGACATTTTGCTATTGGTAACCTTGTGCTTTACTTTAATAAATGAATATATTTGGTTTTAACCTTGTTGTCCGTGTCCCTCTTTATGTTTCGGTCTGGGAACGAGCTGGCCCTAACACCTACCATTGCAGTCCCCTTGTCTGGATTCCTGGCCCGTGCAGCCTAGCTACCCAGTACTTGACATACTGTATGACAATTCCTAATCCCTATGGACAACACAGGGACTATTTGAATTTTCTGACACTAAATAGGATTCATGCATACATCATACTGGTTATATAACCATCCTACCTCTTTGTAACATACCTCAGGTTGTTGTGTTCTATTCTGTACACCTAACTAACCTATTCATTTATTATGTATACAGTACAGACATTACTGCCCTGTAACTGACCCTAGGCAGATGGGTCAGGCCCTTGAGTCTTGTATCCACTCGAGGTTTCTTCCTATATGTATCTCCAATTCTAGGGAGTTTTTCCTCGTCCCTGTTACTTATAGGCACACTCTGAATGTTTAACACTCTGTTAAGTGCCATGAGACATGAGTAATGTTTTGGCGCTCTATAAGTTGAAATTGAAATTGAAATGATTCACTGCACCACATTATACTGATTGCTTACACTTTTATTTTCCAAATCCAACTCCACTCCATTTTGTTAAGTTCTATTCATTTATTAAAAATCTAATATATGTATTGCTAATCCGTGTGTGGTCTTTCCGTACTCTGTTACTTTGTTGAAAAAAAAACCCAGCTATAAACCAGCTTATGCTGGAAGCTGATTTTAGCTGGTCTTTGCTGGCTTAGTTGGTTGGTTGTCACCGGGATGCTGTTGGTAAAATATTACATACCAAAGTGAAACATGAAATCCATGAGAATCATACAGGGTTTAAGTACAGCAAAGCATAGATATTCATACAGTAACAGTGGCAAAGTCAGGAATCATCCAGGCTACCTTAATCTATGACACAAATGGCTGTTGACGCAAAACAGACAACAACAAGTGATATCAACACTGGCGCCTTACATTATCCATGTTCAGAAGAACAGCACAGATGTTATACAGGGTCGAGACGCAGACATAGAATCATACTCGAAGCTGGTGTCACACTCCACCTCAGTCCCATTGATGAGAATGGGGCTGTGTATGCTAACGCATATTTGGTGTGAGAGCTAGGGACCAAATCCTGAGGATGTACATACAATATTATGTTGACTTGTTACCACTATGGGGGTGCTAGAGTTATGGAAATGAGCTCATATCTCAGCAAATTTTTAACATATCAAAACTAAACTAGGTATGAGAGGTTATGTGGTGTAAGGGGGAGGGGGTTTATCAGTGTGAGTGTGGGTGTGTGTGTGTGTGTGTGTGTGTGTGGGGGGGGGGGGGGTTGGGGTAAGTGTGATGAGAGGGGTAGCAGGTAATAGGGTGTGTGCAAATGCAAATGCCAAAAGGAAGGAAGAGTATGACAGTTCACTGTCCTGATGGTGGAAAGATGTGTATGCATTGTGACGCCCCGGCTTTGCCGTGCCGTGAGGTGTTACGCCTTTTCCTCCCTTTGCCTTTATGGTACCTCTGAGCACTAGGCATATTGTTCCTGTTTGTCATGTCTCTTTCGACCTGCAGGAGGAGCTGGAGGGTTCCAGTGGTCTCTTGTTAACGGGGGGCGTGGCTCCGTGTCAATGGACTCTGGAATAAAGCCTGTGTCCTGTGGCCTCATTCGGCCTCTCTGTCCTGTTCAGGCTTGACGCTGCTGAGAGCTGGCTGCGGCTGTTCAGATTGCATTTTCTTTATGCACTACACATAGCCTACACATTGCTGATGCGCATGACACTTTATGTTATCTTTTGTTGCTCCTCATTTACTGACTTATGTACATATTTGTAAATAATATTGTAGAAGGGGGCACCAAGGCCACCGTGGCCTGTAAACCTATGATTTTCAAAGGGGCTTCACGGCCAACGCAAGGGGCTACGACGGCCATGGCCGTCGTGGCCGCCGTGAAATTCCTACCCTGGTAGAGAGGTAGAGTAGAGTAGAGTGAGTGAGTGAGTGAGTGAGTGAGTGAGTGAGTGAGAGAGGTAGAGTAGAGAGGTAGAGTAGAGTAGAGAGGTAGAGTAGAGTAGAGTAGAGTAGAGTAGAGTGAGTGAGTGAGTGAGTGAGGTAGAGTAGAGTAGAGAGGTAGAGTAGAGTAGAGTAGAGAGGTAGAGTAGAGTAGAAAGGTAGAGTAGAGTAGAGTGAGTGAGTGAGAGAGGTAGAGTAGAGTAGAGAGGTAGAGTAAAGAGGTAGAGTAGAGAGGTAGAGTAGAGTAGAGAGGTAGAGTACAGAGGTAGAGTAGAGTAGAGTGAGTGAGTGAGTGAGAGAGGTAGAGTAGAGAGGTAGAGTAGAGTAGAGAGGTAGAGTAGAGTGAGTGAGGTAGAGTAGAGAGGTAGAGTAGAGTAGAGAGGTAGAGTAGATTAGAGTAGAGTAGAGTGAGTGAGTGATTGACGCCACTCTTGACCTAAATATGTATGTGAATGGCTAGGTTGAGAGCTCTATCTAGTGTGTAGCATTAAAAGAAGTGGGCATGCATGGTGACTATCTGTCAGGATTTCCCCATGCACACCACACTTACCCTGTGTAAGATGTATGCCTCCTCTGTAATGTGTGCATTAAAATAAGTGAGGCATGCAGATAGACACCTGATGAGGTATCTACCTGCACCCCACCCTTACCCTAGCCTGTTTTGTAGTTTTGTTTGTGTTTTATGAATGTCACCTAATATGTAGTGCAATTAAAAGAGAGTAAGCGTGCTGTGTGCTTCCAGGACAAGGCATGTGCATGAGCATATGAGGGGGGTGCACAACGGGGGCCCAGGGCCAATGGATAGCCCACAGGACCCAACCAATGCCAAACCCACACAGCGACCCACCAGGACCGAGTCTCCCAAGCCATCCAATGGGGCCCCGGCAGAATGACAATGAGAGAGGCAGAGAGAGTGAAATTAGAAAAGTTAGAGTAGAGTAGAGAGGTAGAGTAGAGAGGTAGAGTAGAGAGGTAGAGTAGAGAGGTAGAGTAGAGTAGAGTGGTAGAGTAGAGAGGTAGAGTAGAGTAGAGTGAGTGAGTGAGAGAGGTAGAGTAGAGTAGAGAGGTAGAGTAGAGTGAGTGAGTGAGTGAGTGAGAGAGGTAGAGTAGAGAGGTAGAGTAGAGTAGAGAGGTAGAGTAGAGAGGTAGAGTAGAGTAGAGTGAGAGAGTGAGTTAGGTAGAGAAGAGAGGTAGAGTAGAGTGAGTGAGTCAGTGACGCCACTCTTGACCTACATACATTCAAATATGCTTTATTGGCACGACACACCATATGATGCATTGCCAAAGCGTTCACAGTAATAATAATAATTAAAGAAAATACAAATACAAAATGATATAAACATGTACAAACATTACAAACATTGTTACACTTCCGTCACACACACACACACACACACACACACACACACACACAGCACGTCACAACCATACAAGACCATTGTCTGTACACGTCCATAGGAAAACCAAGACAGGACAAAACAAAACAAACAGGAGACATGGTGTAATAGACTGGGGCTGGGGAGCAGTGTTATGTTGAAGGGTGGAGGTAGTGGGGTGATTATCTTAAGTAATGCCTTCTCTCAGGTTATGGAGTGAGGACACATAACTGGCTGCCAGTATGCATGTGCTGGTGTCCACACCCAAAACTACAGCAAGTTTTTTCTGTTCCTCCAGTTTTGTGAAGTTGGGAATGATGTTGTTCAAAATGGTGAAATATTTGTCTCTTTGGGACCGATATTTGTCACAGTGTAGCAGAAAGTGCACCTCTGACTCTACCTCCCCTGTCATACAGTGACCACATGTCCTTTGCTCTTTGGACAGCCATGACTTCTTGTGCCTGCCTTTCTCTATGGCTAGACTGTGGTCACTCAGCCTGTACTTGGTGAGGATCTGTCTGCTTCGTATCTCTGACAGTGTGGAGATACTCTGCCAATTGATAGTCTTTTCGTATGCCAATGTAACATTCTAGTTTGTGTTATAATTTTGTTTCTTTCTTCCAGTGTTCCAAATAAGAATTCTTGTTGTTCTTGTTAATTTGGTTGATTCTGATTGGTGGTTGGGAAGCAGTACTGGTCTGGACAATTTGTGGGTTAGGGGTTATTGGGTTAGTTAAATCTGAGACCAACTGACATAGGGGACTGGGCTTAGGGATGAGCTCTTGGGATTTAAGTGCTTTAAAATGTAGTGAATTTTGAGGGCTTAATTTTAGATGAATCCAGAATTTTAGTGATCGTTTTTGGATATTAATCAATAGTGGAAATCGGCCTAATTCTGCCCTGCTAGCATTTGTGGGTACTTTTCTTTGGATATGTAACAAATTTCTACAGAATTCAGCATGCAGGGCTTCGATTGGGTGTTTGTCCCATCTTGAGTAGTCGTGCTTACTGAGTGGACCCCATATTTCACTTCCATAAAGTGCAATTGGCAAAATGACTGTGTCAAATATTTTGGACCAGATTTTAATTGGTATATCTATTTGATGAAAATTTCTTTTTATTGCATAAAATGCTCGTCGTGCTTTTTCTTTTAGTGCATTCACTAAATATGTATGTGAATGGCTAGGTTGAGAGCTCTATCTAGTGTGTAGCATTAAAAGAAGTGGGCATGCATGGTGAATATCTGTCAGGATTTCCCCATGCACACCACACTTACCCTGTGTAAGATGTATGCCTCCTCTGTAATGTGTGCATTAAAATAAGTGAGGCATGCAGATAGACACCTGATGAGGTATCTACCTGCACTCCACCCTTACCCTAGCCTGTTTTGTAGTTTTGTTTGTGTTTTATGAATGTCACCTAATATGTAGTGCAATTAAAAGAGAGTAAGCGTGCTGTAAGCACTTAAATCCCAAGAGCTCAGCCCTAAGCCCAGTCCCCTATGTCAGTTGGTCTCGGATTTAACTAACCCAATAACCCCTAACCCACAAATTGTCCAGACCAGCACTGCTTCCCAACAACCAATCAGAATCAACCAAATTAACAAGAACAACAAGAATTCTTATTTGGAACACTGGAAGAAAGAAACAAAATTACAACACAAACTAGAATGTTACATTGGCATACGAAAAGACTATCAATTGGCAGAGTATCTCCACACTGTCAGAGATACGAAGCAGAGACAGATCCTCACCAAGTACAGGCTGAGTGACCACAGTCTAGCCATAGAGAAAGGCAGGCACAAGAAGTCATGGCTGCCCAAAGAGCAAAGGACATGTGGTCACTGTATGACAGGGGAGGTAGAGTCAGAGGTGCACTTTCTGCTACACTGTGACAAATATCGGTCCCAAAGAGACAAATATTTCACCATTTTGAACAACATCATTCCCAACTTTACAAAACTGGAGGAACAGAAAAGACTTGCTGTGGTTTTGGGTGAGGACACCAGCACATGCATACTGGCAGCCAGTTATGTGTCCTCACTCCATAACCTGAGAGAAGGCATTACTTAAGATAACCACCCCACTACCTCCACCCTTCAACATAACACTGCTCCCCAGCCCCAGTCTGTTACACCATGTCTCCTGTTTGTTTTTGTTTTGTCCTGTCTTGGTTTTCCTATGCACGTGTACAGACAATGGTCTTGTATGGTTGTGACGTGCTGTGTGTGTGTGTGTGTGTGTGACGGAAGTGTAACAATGTTTGTAATGTTTGTACATGTTTATATCATTTTGTATTTGTATTTTCTTTAATTATTATTATTCCTGTGAACGCTTTGGCAATGCATCATATGGTTTGTCGTGCCAATAAAGCATATTTGAATTTGAGTGAGTGAGTGAGTGAGAGAGGTAGAGTAGAGAGGTAGAGTAGAGTAGAGAGGTAGAGTAGAGTGAGTGAGTGAGTGAGAGAGGTAGAGTAGAGAGGTAGAGTAGAGTAGAGAGGTAGAGTAGAGAGGTAGAGTAGAGTAGAAAGGTAGAGTAGAGTAGAGTAGAGTGAGTGAGTGAGAGAGGTAGAGTAGAGTAGAGAGGTAGAGTAAAGAGATAGAGTAGAGAGGTAGAGTAGAGAGGTAGAGTAGAGTAGAGTGAGTGAGTGAGTGAGAGAGGTAGAGTAGAGAGGTAGAGTAGAGTAGAGAGGTAGAGTAGAGTAAGTGAGGTAGAGTAGAGTAGAGAGGTAGAGTAGAGTAGAGTGAGTGAGGTAGAGTAGAGAGGTAGAGTAGAGTAGAGTAGAGAGGTAGAGTAGAGTAGAGAGGTAGAGTAGAGAGGTAGAGTAGAGTAGAGTAGAGTAGAGTAGAGTAGAGTAGAGTGAGTGAGTGAGTGACGCCACTCTTGACCTAAATATGTATGTGAATGGCTAGGTTGAGAGCTCTATCTAGTGTGTAGCATTAAAAGAAGTGGGCATGCATGGTGAATATCTGTCAGGATTTCCCCATGCACACCACACTTACCCTGTGTAAGATGTATGCCTCCTCTGTAATGTGTGCATTAAAATAAGTGAGGCATGCAGATAGACACCTGATGGGGTATCTACCTGCACCCCACCCTTACCCTAGCCTGTTTTGTAGTTTTGTTTGTGTTTTATGAATGTCACCTAATATGTAGTGCAATTAGAAGAGAGTAAGCGGGGCGTGTGCTTCCAGGACAAGGCATGTGCATGAGCATATGAGGGGGGTGCACAACGGGGGCCCAGGGCCAATGGATAACCCACAGGACCCAACCAATGCCAAACCCACACAGCGACCCACCAGGACCGAGTCTCCCAAGCCATCCAATGGGGCCCCGGCAGAATGACAATGAGAGAGGCAGAGAGAGTGAAATTAGAAAAGTTAGAGTAGAGAGGTAGAGTAGAGAGGTAGAGTAGAGTAGAGTAGAGTAGAGTAGAGTAGAGTAGAGTAGAGAGCAGGCTTGGAATTTCACCATTCTGGGGGCAAGGCCACTTGGCCTTCAGTTGGGCATATTTGGTGGGGGGCACAAAGGCCACATGTCAGGGCACCAAGGCCAAAGTTAACTATACAATAGTAGGCTATAAAAATGATCAAAGTTGTATTTAGCCTACTCACTGCAGTAGACTTGCATCACTGTATGAAACATTACAAAAACATGAAACATGACATATTACATAGAACTGTAAATCATCTGATCATCTAATAAAAACAGATATCTAGGCTATATATAAACTTTATTTTATATTTGGCCTGCTATGAAATCATGTATTGAACAATTTAAATGTAGCACAGCTCAGCTTTAAGAAACTCAAATAGCCTAGATGCATGCTTAGCATTTTGTGATCATTAAGGCTACTTTCACAAACTCTTAGTCAGCTGTCCTCTGATTTACCAATATCTAGGCAATATTTGTAACATTTATTTTGTATTTGGCCCGTTATGAGATCATGTGGAACAATTTAAACACATTGTAAAACTTAAAGCCCAAATTTGGAGACATCCAATGGAGGCATGTCGAAATTTAGCCTACTGCAAATTCAAAACTGGATTACTCTGGAACGGCTAACTGTACAGGGGCCTGCTTTACACCTTTGTGTTCGGTAAGGTCTGCTGTTTATTCTGATATGTGGTTTGTCATGTGTTAAAAGAAGGGTTCGTGAAGTATTCCACCGAGATTAATGGGTAGGGAGATCATGGACGCAAAACCTTCAGTAGAATGTATGATTAAATTGAATTATATTATTTACTTTTCTCGCGAACCGTTCAACATAGCAATTATCGGCTAACATCGTTTAAAAGCTGAGAAAAGCTCTTTCATGTGATACTTGTGATGTCTGTGTGATGAATAGGCTACTTCGCGAGTAGTTCAACTGAGAAGAATGGGTGAATTTGGACGCACTTTCTTGCGCTGTCACTTTCTCCACTGCGTAAAAGACTAAATTAATTTGCGCTGTGAATGCTAAGATTATTTTGATAGGCCACAGGCTAAATAAAAATCGCAATTAGTAGGCTAGGACACCAAGCAGAATATTGAAAGAAGGGGGCACCAAGGCCACCGTGGCCTGTAAACCTATGATTTTCAAAGGGGCTTCACGGCCAACGCAAGGGGCTACGACGGCCATGGCCGTCGTGGCCGCCGTGAAATTCCTACCCTGGTAGAGAGGTAGAGTAGAGTAGAGTGAGTGAGTGAGTGAGTGAGTGAGTGAGAGAGGTAGAGTAGAGAGGTAGAGTAGAGTAGAGAGGTAGTGTAGAGTAGAGAGGTAGAGTAGAGTAGAGTGAGTGAGTGAGTGAGTGAGGTAGAGTAGAGTAGAGAGGTAGAGTAGAGTAGAGTAGAGAGGTAGAGTAGAGAGGTAGAGTAGAGTAGAAAGGTAGAGTAGAGTAGAGTGAGTGAGTGGGAGAGGTAGAGTAGAGTAGAGAGGTAGAGTAATGAGGTAGAGTAGAGAGGTAGAGTAGAGTAGAGAGGTAGAGTACAGAGGTAGAGTAGAGTAGAGTGAGTGAGTGAGTGAGTGAGGTAGAGTAGAGAGGTAGAGTAGAGTAGAGAGGTAGAGTAGAGTGAGTGAGGTAGAGTAGAGAGGTAGAGTAGAGTAGAGAGGTAGAGTAGAGTAGAGTAGAGTGAGTGAGTGATTGACGCCACTCTTGACCTAAATATGTATGTGAATGGCTAGGTTGAGAGCTCTATCTAGTGTGTAGCATTAAAAGAAGTGGGCATGCATGGTGACTATCTGTCAGGATTTCCCCATGCACACCACACTTACCCTGTGTAAGATGTATGCCTCCTCTGTAATGTGTGCATTAAAATAAGTGAGGCATGCAGATAGACACCTGATGAGGTATCTACCTGCACCCCACCCTTACCCTAGCCTGTTTTGTAGTTTTGTTTGTGTTTTATGAATGTCACCTAATATGTAGTGCAATTAAAAGAGATTAAGCGTGCTGTGTGCTTCCAGGACAAGGCATGTGCATGAGCATATGAGGGGGGTGCACAACGGGGGCCCAGGGCCAATGGATAACCCACAGGACCCAACCAATGCCAAACCCACACAGCGACCCACCAGGACCGAGTCTCCCAAGCCATCCAATGGGGCCCCGGCAGAATGACAATGAGAGAGGCAGAGAGAGTGAAATTAGAAAAGTTAGAGTAGAGTAGAGAGGTAGAGTAGAGAGGTAGAGTAGAGAGGTAGAGTAGAGTAGAAAGGTAGAGTAGAGTAGAGTGAGTGAGTGAGAGAGGTAGAGTAGAGTAGAGAGGTAGAGTAGAGTGAGTGAGTGAGTGAGTGAGAGAGGTAGAGTAGAGAGGTAGAGTAGAGTAGAGAGGTAGAGTAGAGAGGTAGAGTAGAGAGGTAGAGTAGAGTAGAGTGAGAGAGTGAGTGAGGTAGAGAAGAGAGGTAGAGTAGAGTAGAGAGGTAGAGTAGAGTAGAGTAGAGAGGTAGAGTAGAGTAGAGAGGTAGAGTAGAGTAGACTAGAGTAGAGTGAGTGAGTCAGTGACGCCACTCTTGACCTACATAAATTCAAATATGCTTTATTGGCACGACACACCATATGATGCATTGCCAAAGCGTTCACAGTAATAATAATAATTAAAGAAAATACAAATACAAAATGATATAAACATGTACAAACATTACAAACATTGTTACACTTCCGTCACACACACACACACACACACACACACACACACACACACAGCACGTCACAACCATACAAGACCATTGTCTGTACACGTCCATAGGAAAACCAAGACAGGACAAAACAAAACAAACAGGAGACATGGTGTAATAGACTGGGGCTGGGGAGCAGTGTTATGTTGAAGGGTGGAGGTAGTGGGGTGATTATCTTAAGTAATGCCTTCTCTCAGGTTATGGAGTGAGGACACATAACTGGCTGCCAGTATGCATGTGCTGGTGTCCACACCCAAAACTACAGCAAGTTTTTTCTGTTCCTCCAGTTTTGTGAAGTTGGGAATGATGTTGTTCAAAATGGTGAAATATTTGTCTCTTTGGGACCGATATTTGTCACAGTGTAGCAGAAAGTGCACCTCTGACTCTACCTCCCCTGTCATACAGTGACCACATGTCCTTTGCTCTTTGGACAGCCATGACTTCTTGTGCCTGCCTTTCTCTATGGCTAGACTGTGGTCACTCAGCCTGTACTTGTTGAGGATCTGTCTGCTTCGTATCTCTGACAGTGTGGAGATACTCTGCCAATTGATAGTCTTTTCGTATGCCAATGTAACATTCTAGTTTGTGTTATAATTTTGTTTCTTTCTTCCAGTGTTCCAAATAAGAATTCTTGTTGTTCTTGTTAATTTGGTTGATTCTGATTGGTGGTTGGGAAGCAGTACTGGTCTGGACAATTTGTGGGTTAGGGCTTATTGGGTTAGTTAAATCTGAGACCAACTGACATAGGGGACTGGGCTTAGGGATGAGCTCTTGGGATTTAAGTGCTTTAAAATGTAGTGAATTTTGAGGGCTTAATTTTAGATGAATCCAGAATTTTAGTGATCGTTTTTGGATATTAATCAATAGTGGAAATCGGCCTAATTCTGCCCTGCTAGCATTTGTGGGTACTTTTCTTTGGATATGTAACAAATTTCTACAGAATTCAGCATGCAGGGCTTCGATTGGGTGTTTGTCCCATCTTGAGTAGTCGTGCTTACTGAGTGGACCCCATATTTCACTTCCATAAAGTGCAATTGGCAAAATGACTGTGTCAAATATTTTGGACCAGATTTTAATTGGTATATCTATTTGATGAAAATTTCTTTTTATTGCATAAAATGCTCGTCGTGCTTTTTCTTTTAGTGCATTCACTAAATATGTATGTGAATGGCTAGGTTGAGAGCTCTATCTAGTGTGTAGCATTAAAAGAAGTGGGCATGCATGGTGAATATCTGTCAGGATTTCCCCATGCACACCACACTTACCCTGTGTAAGATGTATGCCTCCTCTGTAATGTGTGCATTAAAATAAGTGAGGCATGCAGATAGACACCTGATGAGGTATCTACCTGCACTCCACCCTTACCCTAGCCTGTTTTGTAGTTTTGTTTGTGTTTTATGAATGTCACCTAATATGTAGTGCAATTAAAAGAGAGTAAGCGTGCTGTAAGCACTTAAATCCCAAGAGCTCAGCCCTAAGCCCAGTCCCCTATGTCAGTTGGTCTCGGATTTAACTAACCCAATAACCCCTAACCCACAAATTGTCCAGACCAGCACTGCTTCCCAACAACCAATCAGAATCAACCAAATTAACAAGAACAACAAGAATTCTTATTTGGAACACTGGAAGAAAGAAACAAAATTACAACACAAACAAGAATGTTACATTGGCATACGAAAAGACTATCAATTGGCAGAGTATCTCCACACTGTCAGAGATACGAAGCAGAGACAGATCCTCACCAAGTACAGGCTGAGTGACCACAGTCTAGCCATAGAGAAAGGCAGGCACAAGAAGTCATGGCTGCCCAAAGAGCAAAGGACATGTGGTCACTGTATGACAGGGGAGGTAGAGTCAGAGGTGCACTTTCTGCTACACTGTGACAAATATCGGTCCCAAAGAGACAAATATTTCACCATTTTGAACAACATCATTCCCAACTTTACAAAACTGGAGGAACAGAAAAGACTTGCTGTGGTTTTGGGTGAGGACACCAGCACATGCATACTGGCAGCCAGTTATGTGTCCTCACTCCATAACCTGAGAGAAGGCATTACTTAAGATAACCACCCCACTACCTCCACCCTTCAACATAACACTGCTCCCCAGCCCCAGTCTGTTACACCATGTCTCCTGTTTGTTTTTGTTTTGTCCTGTCTTGGTTTTCCTATGCACGTGTACAGACAATGGTCTTGTATGGTTGTGACGTGCTGTGTGTGTGTGTGTGTGTGTGTGTGTGTGTGTGTGTGTGTGTGTGACGGAAGTGTAACAATGTTTGTAATGTTTGTACATGTTTATATCATTTTGTATTTGTATTTTCTTTAATTATTATTATTCCTGTGAACGCTTTCGCAATGCATCATATGGTTTGTCGTGCCAATAAAGCATATTTGAATTTGAGTGAGTGAGTGAGTGAGAGAGGTAGAGTAGAGAGGTAGAGTAGAGTAGAGAGGTAGAGTAGAGTGAGTGAGTGCGTGAGAGAGGTAGAGTAGAGAGGTAGAGTAGAGTAGAGAGGTAGAGTAGAGTAGAAAGGTAGAGTAGAGTAGAGTAGAGTGAGTGAGTGAGAGAGGTAGAGTAGAGTAGAGAGGTAGAGTAAAGAGGTAGAGTAGAGAGGTAGAGTAGAGAGGTAGAGTAGAGTAGAGTGAGTGAGTGAGTGAGAGAGGTAGAGTAGAGAGGTAGAGTATAGAGTGAGTGAGTGAGTGAGTGAGAGAGGTAGAGTAGAGAGGTAGAGTAGAGTAGAGAGGTAGAGTAGAGTAGAGTGAGTGAGGTAGAGTAGAGTAGAGAGGTAGAGTAGAGTAGAGTGAGTGAGGTAGAGTAGAGAGGTAGAGTAGAGTAGAGTAGAGAGGTAGAGTAGAGTAGAGAGGTAGAGTAGAGAGGTAGAGTAGAGTAGAGAGGTAGAGTAGAGTAGAGTAGAGTAGAGTGAGTGAGTGAGTGACGCCACTCTTGACATAAATATGTATGTGAATGGCTAGGTTGAGAGCTCTATCTAGTGTGTAGCATTAAAAGAAGTGGGCATGCATGGTGAATATCTGTCAGGATTTCCCCATGCACACCACACTTACCCTGTGTAAGATGTATGCCTCCTCTGTAATGTGTGCATTAAAATAAGTGAGGCATGCAGATAGACACCTGATGAGGTATCTACCTGCACCCCACCCTTACCCTAGCCTGTTTTGTAGTTTTGTTTGTGTTTTATGAATGTCACCTAATATGTAGTGCAATTAAAAGAGAGTAAGCGTGCTGTGTGCTTCCAGGACAAGGCATGTGCATGAGCATATGAGGGGGGTGCACAACGGGGGCCCAGGGCCAATGGATAACCCACAGGACCCAACCAATGCCAAACCCACACAGCGACCCACCAGGACCGAGTCTCCCAAGCCATCCAATGGGGCCCCGGCAGAATGACAATGAGAGAGGCAGAGAGAGTGAAATTAGAAAAGTTAGAGTAGAGAGGTAGAGTAGAGTAGAGTAGAGTAGAGTAGAGTATAGTAGAGTAGAGTAGAGTAGAGTAGAGTAGAGTGGTAGAGTATAGTAGAGTAGAGAGCAGGCTTGGAATTTCACCATTCTGGGGGCAAGGCCACTTGGCCTTCAGTTGGGCATATTTGGTGGGGGGCACAAAGGCCACATGTCAGGGCACCAAGGCCAAAGTTAACTATACAATAGTAGGCTATAAAAATGATCAAAGTTGTATTTAGCCTACTCACTGCAGTAGACTTGCATCACTGTATGAAACATTACAAAAACATGAAACATGACATATTACATAGAACTGTAAATCATCTGATCATCTAATAAAAACAGATATCTAGGCTATATATAAACTTTATTTTATATTTGGCCTGCTATGAAATCATGTATTGAACAATTTAAATGTAGCACAGCTCAGCTTTAAGAAACTCAAATAGCCTAGATGCATGCTTAGCATTTTGTGATCATTAAGGCTACTTTCACAAACTCTTAGTCAGCTGTCCTCTGATTTACCAATATCTAGGCAATATTTGTAACATTTATTTTGTATTTGGCCCGTTATGAGATCATGTGGAACAATTTAAACACATTGTAAAACTTAAAGCCCAAATTTGGAGACATCCAATGGAGGCATGTCGAAATTTAGCCTACTGCAAATTCAAAACTGGATTACTCTGGAACGGCTAACTGTACAGGGGACTGCTTTACACCTTTGTGTTCGGTAAGGTCTGCTGTTTATTCTGATATGTGGTTTGTCATGTGTTAAAAGAAGGGTTCGTGAAGTATTCCACCGAGATTAATGGGTAGGGAGATCATGGACGCAAAACCTTCAGTAGAATGTATGATTAAATTGAATTATATTATTTACTTTTCTCGCGAACCGTTCAACATAGCAATTATCGGCTAACATCGTTTAAAAGCTGAGAAAAGCTCTTTCATGTGATACTTGTGATGTCTGTGTGATGAATAGGCTACTTCGCGAGTAGTTCAACTGAGAAGAATGGGTGAATTTGGACGCACTTTCTTGCGCTGTCACTTTCTCCACTGCGTAAAAGACTAAATTAATTTGCGCTGTGAATGCTAAGATTATTTTGATAGGCCACAGGCTAAATAAAAATCGCAATTAGTAGGCTAGGACACCAAGCAGAATATTGAAAGAAGGGGGCACCAAGGCCACCGTGGCCTGTAAACCTATGATTTTCAAAGGGGCTTCACGGCCAACGCAAGGGGCTACGACGGCCATGGCCGTCGTGGCCGCCGTGAAATTCCTACCCTGGTAGAGAGGTAGAGTAGAGTAGAGTAGAGTGAGTGAGTGAGTGAGTGAGAGAGGTAGAGTAGAGAGGTAGAGTACAGAGGTAGAGTAGAGTAGAGTAGAGAGGTAGAGTAGAGTAGAGTGAGTGAGTGAGTGAGTGAGGTAGAGTAGAGTAGAGAGGTAGAGTAGAGTAGAGTAGAGAGGTAGAGTAGAGAGGTAGAGTAGAGTAGAAAGGTAGAGTAGAGTAGAGTGAGTGAGTGGGAGAGGTAGAGTAGAGTAGAGAGGTAGAGTAATGAGGTAGAGTAGAGAGGTAGAGTAGAGTAGAGAGGTAGAGTACAGAGGTAGAGTAGAGTAGAGTGAGTGAGTGAGTGAGTGAGGTAGAGTAGAGAGGTAGAGTAGAGTAGAGAGGTAGAGTAGAGTGAGTGAGGTAGAGTAGAGAGGTAGAGTAGAGTAGAGAGGTAGAGTAGAGTAGAGTAGAGTGAGTGAGTGATTGACGCCACTCTTGACCTAAATATGTATGTGAATGGCTAGGTTGAGAGCTCTATCTAGTGTGTAGCATTAAAAGAAGTGGGCATGCATGGTGACTATCTGTCAGGATTTCCCCATGCACACCACACTTACCCTGTGTAAGATGTATGCCTCCTCTGTAATGTGTGCATTAAAATAAGTGAGGCATGCAGATAGACACCTGATGAGGTATCTACCTGCACCCCACCCTTACCCTAGCCTGTTTTGTAGTTTTGTTTGTGTTTTATGAATGTCACCTAATATGTAGTGCAATTAAAAGAGATTAAGCGTGCTGTGTGCTTCCAGGACAAGGCATGTGCATGAGCATATGAGGGGGGTGCACAACGGGGGCCCAGGGCCAATGGATAACCCACAGGACCCAACCAATGCCAAACCCACACAGCGACCCACCAGGACCGAGTCTCCCAAGCCATCCAATGGGGCCCCGGCAGAATGACAATGAGAGAGGCAGAGAGAGTGAAATTAGAAAAGTTAGAGTAGAGTAGAGAGGTAGAGTAGAGAGGTAGAGTAGAGAGGTAGAGTAGAGTAGAAAGGTAGAGTAGAGTAGAGTGAGTGAGTGAGAGAGGTAGAGTAGAGTAGAGAGGTAGAGTAGAGTGAGTGAGTGAGTGAGTGAGAGAGGTAGAGTAGAGAGGTAGAGTAGAGTAGAGAGGTAGAGTAGAGAGGTAGAGTAGAGAGGTAGAGTAGAGTAGAGTGAGAGAGTGAGTGAGGTAGAGAAGAGAGGTAGAGTAGAGTAGAGAGGTAGAGTAGAGTAGAGTAGAGAGGTAGAGTAGAGTAGAGAGGTAGAGTAGAGTAGACTAGAGTAGAGTGAGTGAGTCAGTGACGCCACTCTTGACCTACATAAATTCAAATATGCTTTATTGGCACGACACACCATATGATGCATTGCCAAAGCGTTCACAGTAATAATAATAATTAAAGAAAATACAAATACAAAATGATATAAACATGTACAAACATTACAAACATTGTTACACTTCCGTCACACACACACACACACACACACACACACACACACACAGCACGTCACAACCATACAAGACCATTGTCTGTACACGTCCATAGGAAAACCAAGACAGGACAAAACAAAACAAACAGGAGACATGGTGTAATAGACTGGGGCTGGGGAGCAGTGTTATGTTGAAGGGTGGAGGTAGTGGGGTGATTATCTTAAGTAATGCCTTCTCTCAGGTTATGGAGTGAGGACACATAACTGGCTGCCAGTATGCATGTGCTGGTGTCCACACCCAAAACTACAGCAAGTTTTTTCTGTTCCTCCAGTTTTGTGAAGTTGGGAATGATGTTGTTCAAAATGGTGAAATATTTGTCTCTTTGGGACCGATATTTGTCACAGTGTAGCAGAAAGTGCACCTCTGACTCTACCTCCCCTGTCATACAGTGACCACATGTCCTTTGCTCTTTGGACAGCCATGACTTCTTGTGCCTGCCTTTCTCTATGGCTAGACTGTGGTCACTCAGCCTGTACTTGTTGAGGATCTGTCTGCTTCGTATCTCTGACAGTGTGGAGATACTCTGCCAATTGATAGTCTTTTCGTATGCCAATGTAACATTCTAGTTTGTGTTATAATTTTGTTTCTTTCTTCCAGTGTTCCAAATAAGAATTCTTGTTGTTCTTGTTAATTTGGTTGATTCTGATTGGTGGTTGGGAAGCAGTACTGGTCTGGACAATTTGTGGGTTAGGGCTTATTGGGTTAGTTAAATCTGAGACCAACTGACATAGGGGACTGGGCTTAGGGATGAGCTCTTGGGATTTAAGTGCTTTAAAATGTAGTGAATTTTGAGGGCTTAATTTTAGATGAATCCAGAATTTTAGTGATCGTTTTTGGATATTAATCAATAGTGGAAATCGGCCTAATTCTGCCCTGCTAGCATTTGTGGGTACTTTTCTTTGGATATGTAACAAATTTCTACAGAATTCAGCATGCAGGGCTTCGATTGGGTGTTTGTCCCATCTTGAGTAGTCGTGCTTACTGAGTGGACCCCATATTTCACTTCCATAAAGTGCAATTGGCAAAATGACTGTGTCAAATATTTTGGACCAGATTTTAATTGGTATATCTATTTGATGAAAATTTCTTTTTATTGCATAAAATGCTCGTCGTGCTTTTTCTTTTAGTGCATTCACTAAATATGTATGTGAATGGCTAGGTTGAGAGCTCTATCTAGTGTGTAGCATTAAAAGAAGTGGGCATGCATGGTGAATATCTGTCAGGATTTCCCCATGCACACCACACTTACCCTGTGTAAGATGTATGCCTCCTCTGTAATGTGTGCATTAAAATAAGTGAGGCATGCAGATAGACACCTGATGAGGTATCTACCTGCACTCCACCCTTACCCTAGCCTGTTTTGTAGTTTTGTTTGTGTTTTATGAATGTCACCTAATATGTAGTGCAATTAAAAGAGAGTAAGCGTGCTGTAAGCACTTAAATCCCAAGAGCTCAGCCCTAAGCCCAGTCCCCTATGTCAGTTGGTCTCGGATTTAACTAACCCAATAACCCCTAACCCACAAATTGTCCAGACCAGCACTGCTTCCCAACAACCAATCAGAATCAACCAAATTAACAAGAACAACAAGAATTCTTATTTGGAACACTGGAAGAAAGAAACAAAATTACAACACAAACAAGAATGTTACATTGGCATACGAAAAGACTATCAATTGGCAGAGTATCTCCACACTGTCAGAGATACGAAGCAGAGACAGATCCTCACCAAGTACAGGCTGAGTGACCACAGTCTAGCCATAGAGAAAGGCAGGCACAAGAAGTCATGGCTGCCCAAAGAGCAAAGGACATGTGGTCACTGTATGACAGGGGAGGTAGAGTCAGAGGTGCACTTTCTGCTACACTGTGACAAATATCGGTCCCAAAGAGACAAATATTTCACCATTTTGAACAACATCATTCCCAACTTTACAAAACTGGAGGAACAGAAAAGACTTGCTGTGGTTTTGGGTGAGGACACCAGCACATGCATACTGGCAGCCAGTTATGTGTCCTCACTCCATAACCTGAGAGAAGGCATTACTTAAGATAACCACCCCACTACCTCCACCCTTCAACATAACACTGCTCCCCAGCCCCAGTCTGTTACACCATGTCTCCT
This sequence comes from Alosa pseudoharengus, assembly GCF_046254945.1. NCBI lineage: Eukaryota > Metazoa > Chordata > Actinopteri > Clupeiformes > Clupeidae > Alosa > Alosa pseudoharengus. Next base: position 196,981 of record NW_027468860.1, on the reverse strand, counting down.
GTTTGTTTTTGTTTTGTCCTGTCTTGGTTTTCCTATGCACGTGTACAGACAATGGTCTTGTATGGTTGTGACGTGCTGTGTGTGTGTGTGTGTGTGTGTGTGTGTGTGTGTGTGTGACGGAAGTGTAACAATGTTTGTAATGTTTGTACATGTTTATATCATTTTGTATTTGTATTTTCTTTAATTATTATTATTCCTGTGAACGCTTTCGCAATGCATCATATGGTTTGTCGTGCCAATAAAGCATATTTGAATTTGAGTGAGTGAGTGAGTGAGAGAGGTAGAGTAGAGAGGTAGAGTAGAGTAGAGAGGTAGAGTAGAGTGAGTGAGTGCGTGAGAGAGGTAGAGTAGAGAGGTAGAGTAGAGTAGAGAGGTAGAGTAGAGTAGAAAGGTAGAGTAGAGTAGAGTAGAGTGAGTGAGTGAGAGAGGTAGAGTAGAGTAGAGAGGTAGAGTAAAGAGGTAGAGTAGAGAGGTAGAGTAGAGAGGTAGAGTAGAGTAGAGTGAGTGAGTGAGTGAGAGAGGTAGAGTAGAGAGGTAGAGTATAGAGTGAGTGAGTGAGTGAGTGAGAGAGGTAGAGTAGAGAGGTAGAGTAGAGTGAGTGAGTGAGTGAGAGAGGTAGAGTAGAGAGGTAGAGTAGAGTAGAGAGGTAGAGTAGAGAGGTAGAGTAGAGTAGAAAGGTAGAGTAGAGTAGAGTAGAGTGAGTGAGTGAGAGAGGTAGAGTAGAGTAGAGAGGTAGAGTAAAGAGGTAGAGTAGAGAGGTAGAGTAGAGAGGTAGAGTAGAGTAGAGTGAGTGAGTGAGTGAGAGAGGTAGAGTAGAGAGGTAGAGTATAGAGTGAGTGAGTGAGTGAGTGAGAGAGGTAGAGTAGAGAGGTAGAGTAGAGTAGAGAGGTAGAGTAGAGTAGAGTGAGTGAGGTAGAGTAGAGTAGAGAGGTAGAGTAGAGTAGAGTGAGTGAGGTAGAGTAGAGAGGTAGAGTAGAGTAGAGTAGAGAGGTAGAGTAGAGTAGAGAGGTAGAGTAGAGAGGTAGAGTAGAGTAGAGAGGTAGAGTAGAGTAGAGTAGAGTAGAGTGAGTGAGTGAGTGACGCCACTCTTGACATAAATATGTATGTGAATGGCTAGGTTGAGAGCTCTATCTAGTGTGTAGCATTAAAAGAAGTGGGCATGCATGGTGAATATCTGTCAGGATTTCCCCATGCACACCACACTTACCCTGTGTAAGATGTATGCCTCCTCTGTAATGTGTGCATTAAAATAAGTGAGGCATGCAGATAGACACCTGATGAGGTATCTACCTGCACCCCACCCTTACCCTAGCCTGTTTTGTAGTTTTGTTTGTGTTTTATGAATGTCACCTAATATGTAGTGCAATTAAAAGAGAGTAAGCGTGCTGTGTGCTTCCAGGACAAGGCATGTGCATGAGCATATGAGGGGGGTGCACAACGGGGGCCCAGGGCCAATGGATAACCCACAGGACCCAACCAATGCCAAACCCACACAGCGACCCACCAGGACCGAGTCTCCCAAGCCATCCAATGGGGCCCCGGCAGAATGACAATGAGAGAGGCAGAGAGAGTGAAATTAGAAAAGTTAGAGTAGAGAGGTAGAGTAGAGTAGAGTAGAGTAGAGTAGAGTAGAGTAGAGTAGAGTAGAGTAGAGTAGAGTGGTAGAGTATAGTAGAGTAGAGAGCAGGCTTGGAATTTCACCATTCTGGGGGCAAGGCCACTTGGCCTTCAGTTGGGCATATTTGGTGGGGGGCACAAAGGCCACATGTCAGGGCACCAAGGCCAAAGTTAACTATACAATAGTAGGCTATAAAAATGATCAAAGTTGTATTTAGCCTACTCACTGCAGTAGACTTGCATCACTGTATGAAACATTACAAAAACATGAAACATGACATATTACATAGAACTGTAAATCATCTGATCATCTAATAAAAACAGATATCTAGGCTATATATAAACTTTATTTTATATTTGGCCTGCTATGAAATCATGTATTGAACAATTTAAATGTAGCACAGCTCAGCTTTAAGAAACTCAAATAGCCTAGATGCATGCTTAGCATTTTGTGATCATTAAGGCTACTTTCACAAACTCTTAGTCAGCTGTCCTCTGATTTACCAATATCTAGGCAATATTTGTAACATTTATTTTGTATTTGGCCCGTTATGAGATCATGTGGAACAATTTAAACACATTGTAAAACTTAAAGCCCAAATTTGGAGACATCCAATGGAGGCATGTCGAAATTTAGCCTACTGCAAATTCAAAACTGGATTACTCTGGAACGGCTAACTGTACAGGGGACTGCTTTACACCTTTGTGTTCGGTAAGGTCTGCTGTTTATTCTGATATGTGGTTTGTCATGTGTTAAAAGAAGGGTTCGTGAAGTATTCCACCGAGATTAATGGGTAGGGAGATCATGGACGCAAAACCTTCAGTAGAATGTATGATTAAATTGAATTATATTATTTACTTTTCTCGCGAACCGTTCAACATAGCAATTATCGGCTAACATCGTTTAAAAGCTGAGAAAAGCTCTTTCATGTGATACTTGTGATGTCTGTGTGATGAATAGGCTACTTCGCGAGTAGTTCAACTGAGAAGAATGGGTGAATTTGGACGCACTTTCTTGCGCTGTCACTTTCTCCACTGCGTAAAAGACTAAATTAATTTGCGCTGTGAATGCTAAGATTATTTTGATAGGCCACAGGCTAAATAAAAATCGCAATTAGTAGGCTAGGACACCAAGCAGAATATTGAAAGAAGGGGGCACCAAGGCCACCGTGGCCTGTAAACCTATGATTTTCAAAGGGGCTTCACGGCCAACGCAAGGGGCTACGACGGCCATGGCCGTCGTGGCCGCCGTGAAATTCCTACCCTGGTAGAGAGGTAGAGTAGAGTAGAGTAGAGTGAGTGAGTGAGTGAGTGAGAGAGGTAGAGTAGAGAGGTAGAGTACAGAGGTAGAGTAGAGTAGAGTGAGTGAGTGAGTGAGAGAGGTAGAGTAGAGAGGTAGAGTAGAGTAGAGTAGAGTAGAGTGAGTGAGTGATTGACGCCACTCTTGACCTAAATATGTATGTGAATGGCTAGGTTGAGAGCTCTATCTAGTGTGTAGCATTAAAAGAAGTGGGCATGCATGGTGAATATCTGTCAGGATTTCCCCATGCACACCACACTTACCCTGTGTAAGATGTATGCCTCCTCTGTAATGTGTGCATTAAAATAAGTGAGGCATGCAGATAGACACCTGATGAGGTATCTACCTGCACCCCACCCTTACCCTAGCCTGTTTTGTAGTTTTGTTTGTGTTTTATGAATGTCACCTAATATGTAGTGCAATTAAAAGAGAGTAAGCGTGCTGTGTGCTTCCAGGACAAGGCATGTGCATGAGCATATGAGGGGGGTGCACAACGGGGGCCCAGGGCCAATGGATAACCCACAGGACCCAACCAATGCCAAACCCACACAGCGACCCACCAGGACCGAGTCTCCCAAGCCATCCAATGGGGCCCCGGCAGAATGACAATGAGAGAGGCAGAGAGAGTGAAATTAGAAAAGTTAGAGTAGAGTAGAGAGGTAGAGTAGAGAGGTAGAGTAGAGAGGTAGAGTAGAGAGGTAGAGTAGAGTAGAGTGGTAGAGTAGAGAGGTAGAGTAGAGTAGAGTAGAGTGAGTGAGTGAGAGAGGTAGAGTAGAGTAGAGAGGTAGAGTAGAGTGAGTGAGTGAGTGAGTGAGAGAGGTAGAGTAGAGAGGTAGAGTAGAGTAGAGAGGTAGAGTAGAGAGGTAGAGTAGAGAGGTAGAGTAGAGTAGAGTGAGAGAGTGAGTGAGGTAGAGTAGAGAGGTAGAGTAGAGTAGAGAGGTAGAGTAGAGTAGAGAGGTAGAGTAGAGTAGACTAGAGAGGTAGAGTAGAGTAGAGAGGTAGAGTAGAGTGAGTGAGTCAGTGACGCCACTCTTGACCTACATAAATTCAAATATGCTTTATTGGCACGACACACCATATGATGCATTGCCAAAGCGTTCACAGTAATAATAATAATTAAAGAAAATACAAATACAAAATGATATAAACATGTACAAACATTACAAACATTGTTACACTTCCGTCACACACACACACACACACACACACACACACACACACACACACACACACACACACACACAGCACGTCACAACCATATAAGACCATTGTCTGTACACGTCCATAGGAAAACCAAGACAGGACAAAACAAAACAAACAGGAGACATGGTGTAATAGACTGGGGCTGGGGAGCAGTGTTATGTTGAAGGGTGGAGGTAGTGGGGTGATTATCTTAAGTAATGCCTTCTCTCAGGTTATGGAGTGAGGACACATAACTGGCTGCCAGTATGCATGTGCTGGTGTCCACACCCAAAACTACAGCAAGTTTTTTCTGTTCCTCCAGTTTTGTGAAGTTGGGAATGATGTTGTTCAAAATGGTGAAATATTTGTCTCTTTGGGACCGATATTTGTCACAGTGTAGCAGAAAGTGCACCTCTGACTCTACCTCCCCTGTCATACAGTGACCACATGTCCTTTGCTCTTTGGACAGCCATGACTTCTTGTGCCTGCCTTTCTCTATGGCTAGACTGTGGTCACTCAGCCTGTACTTGGTGAGGATCTGTCTGCTTCGTATCTCTGACAGTGTGGAGATACTCTGCCAATTGATAGTCTTTTCGTATGCCAATGTAACATTCTAGTTTGTGTTATAATTTTGTTTCTTTCTTCCAGTGTTCCAAATAAGAATTCTTGTTGTTCTTGTTAATTTGGTTGATTCTGATTGGTGGTTGGGAAGCAGTACTGGTCTGGACAATTTGTGGGTTAGGGGTTATTGGGTTAGTTAAATCTGAGACCAACTGACATAGGGGACTGGGCTTAGGGATGAGCTCTTGGGATTTAAGTGCTTTAAAATGTAGTGAATTTTGAGGGCTTAATTTTAGATGAATCCAGAATTTTAGTGATCGTTTTTGGATATTAATCAATAGTGGAAATCGGCCTAATTCTGCCCTGCTAGCATTTGTGGGTACTTTTCTTTGGATATGTAACAAATTTCTACAGAATTCAGCATGCAGGGCTTCGATTGGGTGTTTGTCCCATCTTGAGTAGTCGTGCTTACTGAGTGGACCCCATATTTCACTTCCATAAAGTGCAATTGGCAAAATGACTGTCAAATATTTTGGACCAGATTTTAATTGGTATATCTATTTGATGAAAATTTCTTTTTATTGCATAAAATGCTCGTCGTGCTTTTTCTTTTAGTGCATTCACTAAATATGTATGTGAATGGCTAGGTTGAGAGCTCTATCTAGTGTGTAGCATTAAAAGAAGTGGGCATGCATGGTGAATATCTGTCAGGATTTCCCCATGCACACCACACTTACCCTGTGTAAGATGTATGCCTCCTCTGTAATGTGTGCATTAAAATAAGTGAGGCATGCAGATAGACACCTGATGAGATATCTACCTGCACTCCACCCTTACCCTAGCCTGTTTTGTAGTTTTGTTTGTGTTTTATGAATGTCACCTAATATGTAGTGCAATTAAAAGAGAGTAAGCGTGCTGTAAGCACTTAAATCCCAAGAGCTCAGCCCTAAGCCCAGTCCCCTATGTCAGTTGGTCTCGGATTTAACTAACCCAATAACCCCTAACCCACAAATTGTCCAGACCAGCACTGCTTCCCAACAACCAATCAGAATTAACCAAATTAACAAGAACAACAAGAATTCTTATTTGGAACACTGGAAGAAAGAAACAAAATTACAACACAAACTAGAATGTTACATTGGCATACGAAAAGACTATCAATTGGCAGAGTATCTCCACACTGTCAGAGATACGAAGCAGAGACAGATCCTCACCAAGTACAGGCTGAGTGACCACAGTCTAGCCATAGAGAAAGGCAGGCACAAGAAGTCATGGCTGCCCAAAGAGCAAAGGACATGTGGTCACTGTATGACAGGGGAGGTAGAGTCAGAGGTGCACTTTCTGCTACACTGTGACAAATATCGGTCCCAAAGAGACAAATATTTCACCATTTTGAACAACATCATTCCCAACTTTACAAAACTGGAGGAACAGAAAAGACTTGCTGTAGTTTTGGGTGAGGACACCAGCACATGCATACTGGCAGCCAGTTATGTGTCCTCACTCCATAACCTGAGAGAAGGCATTACTTAAGATAACCACCCCACTACCTCCACCCTTCAACATAACACTGCTCCCCAGCCCCAGTCTGTTACACCATGTCTCCTGTTTGTTTTTGTTTTGTCCTGTCTTGGTTTTCCTATGCACGTGTACAGACAATGGTCTTGTATGGTTGTGACGTGCTGTGTGTGTGTGCGTGTGTGTGTGACGGAAGTGTAACAATGTTTGTACATGTTTATATCATTTTGTATTTGTATTTTCTTTAATTATTATTATTCCTGTGAACGCTTTGGCAATGCATCATATGGTTTGTCGTGCCAATAAAGCATATTTGAATTTGAGTGAGTGAGTGAGTGAGAGAGGTAGAGTAGAGAGGTAGAGTAGAGTAGAGAGGTAGAGTAGAGTGAGTGAGTGAGTGAGTGAGTGAGAGAGGTAGAGTAGAGAGGTAGAGTAGAGAGGTAGAGTAGAGTAGAAAGGTAGAGTAGAGTAGAGTAGAGTGAGTGAGTGAGAGAGGTAGAGTAGAGTAGAGAGGTAGAGTAAAGAGGTAGAGTAGAGAGGTAGAGTAGAGAGGTAGAGTAAAGTAGAGTGAGTGAGTGAGTGAGAGAGGTAGAGTAGAGAGGTAGAGTAGAGTAGAGTGAGCGAGTGAGTGAGTGAGAGAGGTAGAGTAGAGAGGTAGAGCAGAGTAGAGAGGTAGAGTAGAGTAGAGAGGTAGAGTAGAGTAGAGTGAGTGAGGTAGAGTAGAGAGGTAGAGTAGAGTAGAGAGGTAGAGTAGAGTAGAGTGAGTGAGGTAGAGTAGAGAGGTAGAGTAGAGAGGTAGAGTAGAGTAGAGAGGTAGAGTAGAGTAGAGTAGAGTGAGTGAGTGAGTGAGTGACGCCACTCTTGACCTAAATATGTATGTGAATGGCTAGGTTGAGAGCTCTATCTAGTGTGTAGCATTAAAAGAAGTGGGCATGCATGGTGAATATATGTCAGGATTTCCCCATGCACACCACACTTACCCTGTGTAAGATGTATGCCTCCTCTGTAATGTGTGCATTAAAATAAGTGAGGCATGCAGATAGACACCTGATGAGGTATCTACCTGCACCCCACCCTTACCCTAGCCTGTTTTGTAGTTTTGTTTGTGTTTTATGAATGTCACCTAATATGTAGTGCAATTAAAAGAGAGTAAGCGTGCTGTGTGCTTCCAGGACAAGGCATGTGCATGAGCATATGAGGGGGGTGCACAACGGGGGCCCAGGGCCAATGGATAACCCACAGGACCCAACCAATGCCAAACCCACACAGCGACCCACCAGGACCGAGTCTCCCAAGCCATCCAATGGGGCCCCGGCAGAATGACAATGAGAGAGGCAGAGAGAGTGAAATTAGAAAAGTTAGAGTAGAGAGGTAGAGTAGAGAGGTAGAGTAGAGAGGTAGAGTAGAGTAGAGTAGAGTAGAGTAGAGTAGAGTAGAGTAGAGTAGAGTGGTAGAGTATAGTAGAGTAGAGAGCAGGCTTGGAATTTCACCATTCTGGGGGCAAGGCCACTTGGCCTTCAGTTGGGCATATTTGGTGGGGGGCACAAAGGCCACATGTCAGGGCACCAAGGCCAAAGTTAACTATACAATAGTAGGCTATAAAAATGATCAAAGTTGTATTTAGCCTACTCACTGCAGTAGACTTGCATCACTGTATGAAACATTACAAAAACATGAAACATGACATATTACATAGAACTGTAAATCATCTGATCATCTAATAAAAACAGATATCTAGGCTATATATAAACTTTATTTTATATTTGGCCTGCTATGAAATCATGTATTGAACAATTTAAATGTAGCACAGCTCAGCTTTAAGAAACTCAAATAGCCTAGATGCATGCTTAGCATTTTGTGATCATTAAGGCTACTTTCACAAACTCTTAGTCAGCTGTCCTCAAATTTGGAGACATCCATGCATGTCGAAATTTAGCCTACTGCAAATTCAAAACTGGATTACTCTGGAACGGCTAACTGTACAGGGGACTGCTTTACACCTTTGTGTTCGGTAAGGTCTGCTGTTTATTCTGATATGTGGTTTGTCATGTGTTAAAAGAAGGGTTCGTGAAGTATTCCACTGAGATTAATGGGTAGGGAGATCATGGACGCAAAACCTTCAGTAGAATGTATGATTAAATTGAATTATATTATTTACTTTTCTCGCGAACCGTTCAACATAGCAATTATCGGCTAACATCGTTTAAAAGCTGAGAAAAGCTCTTTCATGTGATACTTGTGATGTCTGTGTGATGAATAGGCTACTTCGCGAGTAGTTCAACTGAGAAGAATGGGTGAATTTGGACGCACTTTCTTGCGCTGTCACTTTCTCCACTGCGTAAAAGACTAAATTAATTTGCGCTGTGAATGCTAAGATTATTTTGATAGGCCACAGGCTAAATAAAAATCGCAATTAGTAGGCTAGGACACCAAGCAGAATATTGAAAGAAGGGGGCACCAAGGCCACCGTGGCCTGTAAACCTATGATTTTCAAAGGGGCTTCACGGCCAACGCAAGGGGCTACGACGGCCATGGCCGTCGTGGCCGCCGTGAAATTCCTACCCTGGTAGAGAGGTAGAGTAGAGTAGAGTGAGTGAGTGAGTGAGTGAGTGAGTGAGAGAGGTAGAGTAGAGAGGTAGAGTAGAGTAGAGAGGTAGAGTAGAGTAGAGTAGAGTAGAGTAGAGTGAGTGAGTGAGTGAGTGAGGTAGAGTAGAGTAGAGAGGTAGAGTAGAGTAGAGTAGAGAGGTAGAGTAGAGTAGAAAGGTAGAGTAGAGTAGAGTGAGTGAGTGAGAGAGGTAGAGTAGAGTAGAGAGGTAGAGTAAAGAGGTAGAGTAGACAGGTAGAGTAGAGTAGAGAGGTAGAGTACAGAGGTAGAGTGGAGTAGAGTGAGTGAGTGAGTGAGAGAGGTAGAGTAGAGAGGTAGAGTAGAGTAGAGAGGTAGAGTAGAGTGAGTGAGGTAGAGTAGAGAGGTAGAGTAGAGTAGAGAGGTAGAGTAGAGTAGAGTAGAGTAGAGTGAGTGAGTGATTGACGCCACTCTTGACCTAAATATGTATGTGAATGGCTAGGTTGAGAGCTCTATCTAGTGTGTAGCATTAAAAGAAGTGGGCATGCATGGTGACTATCTGTCAGGATTTCCCCATGCACACCACACTTACCCTGTGTAAGATGTATGCCTCCTCTGTAATGTGTGCATTAAAATAAGTGAGGCATGCAGATAGACACCTGATGAGGTATCTACCTGCACCCCACCCTTACCCTAGCCTGTTTTGTAGTTTTGTTTGTGTTTTATGAATGTCACCTAATATGTAGTGCAATTAGAAGAGAGTAAGCGGGGCGTGTGCTTCCAGGACAAGGCATGTGCATGAGCATATGAGGGGGGTGCACAACGGGGGCCCAGGGCCAATGGATAACCCACAGGACCCAACCAATGCCAAACCCACACAGCGACCCACCAGGACCGAGTCTCCCAAGCCATCCAATGGGGCCCCGGCAGAATGACAATGAGAGAGGCAGAGAGAGTGAAATTAGAAAAGTTAGAGTAGAGTAGAGAGGTAGAGTAGAGAGGTAGAGTAGAGAGGTAGAGTAGAGAGGTAGAGTAGAGTAGAGTGGTAGAGTAGAGAGGTAGAGTAGAGTAGAGTGAGTGAGTGAGAGAGGTAGAGTAGAGTAGAGAGGTAGAGTAGAGTGAGTGAGTGAGTGAGTGAGAGAGGTAGAGTAGAGAGGTAGAGTAGAGTAGAGAGGTAGAGTAGAGAGGTAGAGTAGAGAGGTAGAGTAGAGTAGAGTGAGAGAGTGAGTGAGGTAGAGAAGAGAGGTAGAGTAGAGTGAGTGAGTCAGTGACGCCACTCTTGACCTACATACATTCAAATATGCTTTATTGGCACGACACACCATATGATGCATTGCCAAAGCGTTCACAGTAATAATAATAATTAAAGAAAATACAAATACAAAATGATATAAACATGTACAAACATTACAAACATTGTTACACTTCCGTCACACACACACACACACACACACACACACACACACACACAGCACGTCACAACCATACAAGACCATTGTCTGTACACGTCCATAGGAAAACCAAGACAGGACAAAACAAAACAAACAGGAGACATGGTGTAATAGACTGGGGCTGGGGAGCAGTGTTATGTTGAAGGGTGGAGGTAGTGGGGTGATTATCTTAAGTAATGCCTTCTCTCAGGTTATGGAGTGAGGACACATAACTGGCTGCCAGTATGCATGTGCTGGTGTCCACACCCAAAACTACAGCAAGTTTTTTCTGTTCCTCCAGTTTTGTGAAGTTGGGAATGATGTTGTTCAAAATGGTGAAATATTTGTCTCTTTGGGACCGATATTTGTCACAGTGTAGCAGAAAGTGCACCTCTGACTCTACCTCCCCTGTCATACAGTGACCACATGTCCTTTGCTCTTTGGACAGCCATGACTTCTTGTGCCTGCCTTTCTCTATGGCTAGACTGTGGTCACTCAGCCTGTACTTGGTGAGGATCTGTCTGCTTCGTATCTCTGACAGTGTGGAGATACTCTGCCAATTGATAGTCTTTTCGTATGCCAATGTAACATTCTAGTTTGTGTTATAATTTTGTTTCTTTCTTCCAGTGTTCCAAATAAGAATTCTTGTTGTTCTTGTTAATTTGGTTGATTCTGATTGGTGGTTGGGAAGCAGTACTGGTCTGGACAATTTGTGGGTTAGGGGTTATTGGGTTAGTTAAATCTGAGACCAACTGACATAGGGGACTGGGCTTAGGGATGAGCTCTTGGGATTTAAGTGCTTTAAAATGTAGTGAATTTTGAGGGCTTAATTTTAGATGAATCCAGAATTTTAGTGATCGTTTTTGGATATTAATCAATAGTGGAAATCGGCCTAATTCTGCCCTGCTAGCATTTGTGGGTACTTTTCTTTGGATATGTAACAAATTTCTACAGAATTCAGCATGCAGGGCTTCGATTGGGTGTTTGTCCCATCTTGAGTAGTCGTGCTTACTGAGTGGACCCCATATTTCACTTCCATAAAGTGCAATTGGCAAAATGACTGTGTCAAATATTTTGGACCAGATTTTAATTGGTATATCTATTTGATGAAAATTTCTTTTTATTGCATAAAATGCTCGTCGTGCTTTTTCTTTTAGTGCATTCACTAAATATGTATGTGAATGGCTAGGTTGAGAGCTCTATCTAGTGTGTAGCATTAAAAGAAGTGGGCATGCATGGTGAATATCTGTCAGGATTTCCCCATGCACACCACACTTACCCTGTGTAAGATATATGCCTCCTCTGTAATGTGTGCATTAAAATAAGTGAGGCATGCAGATAGACACCTGATGAGGTATCTACCTGCACTCCACCCTTACCCTAGCCTGTTTTGTAGTTTTGTTTGTGTTTTATGAATGTCACCTAATATGTAGTGCAATTAAAAGAGAGTAAGCGTGCTGTAAGCACTTAAATCCCAAGAGCTCAGCCCTAAGCCCAGTCCCCTATGTCAGTTGGTCTCGGATTTAACTAACCCAATAACCCCTAACCCACAAATTGTCCAGACCAGCACTGCTTCCCAACAACCAATCAGAATCAACCAAATTAACAAGAACAACAAGAATTCTTATTTGGAACACTGGAAGAAAGAAACAAAATTACAACACAAACTAGAATGTTACATTGGCATACGAAAAGACTATCAATTGGCAGAGTATCTCCACACTGTCAGAGATACGAAGCAGAGACAGATCCTCACCAAGTACAGGCTGAGTGACCACAGTCTAGCCATAGAGAAAGGCAGGCACAAGAAGTCATGGCTGCCCAAAGAGCAAAGGACATGTGGTCACTGTATGACAGGGGAGGTAGAGTCAGAGGTGCACTTTCTGCTACACTGTGACAAATATCGGTCCCAAAGAGACAAATATTTCACCATTTTGAACAACATCATTCCCAACTTTACAAAACTGGAGGAACAGAAAAGACTTGCTGTGGTTTTGGGTGAGGACACCAGCACATGCATACTGGCAGCCAGTTATGTGTCCTCACTCCATAACCTGAGAGAAGGCATTACTTAAGATAACCACCCCACTACCTCCACCCTTCAACATAACACTGCTCCCCAGCCCCAGTCTGTTACACCATGTCTCCTGTTTGTTTTTGTTTTGTCCTGTCTTGGTTTTCCTATGCACATGTACAGACAATGGTCTTGTATGGTTGTGACGTGCTGTGTGTGTGTGTGTGTGTGTGTGTGTGTGTGTGTGTGTGTGTGTGTGTGTGTGTGTGACGGAAGTGTAACAATGTTTGTAATGTTTGTACATGTTTATATCATTTTGTATTTGTATTTTCTTTAATTATTATTATTCCTGTGAACGCTTTGGCAATACATCATATGGTTTGTCGTGCCAATAAAGCATATTTGAATTTGAGTGAGTGAGTGAGTGAGAGAGGTAGAGTAGAGAGGTAGAGTAGAGTAGAGAGGTAGAGTAGAGTGAGTGAGTGAGTGAGAGAGGTAGAGTAGAGAGGTAGAGTAGAGTAGAGAGGTAGAGTAGAGAGGTAGAGTAGAGTAGAAAGGTAGAGTAGAGTAGAGTAGAGTGAGTGAGTGAGAGAGGTAGAGTAGAGTAGAGAGGTAGAGTAAAGAGGTAGAGTAGAGAGGTAGAGTAGAGAGGTAGAGTAGAGTAGAGTGAGTGAGTGAGTGAGAGAGGTAGAGTAGAGAGGTAGAGTATAGAGTGAGTGAGTGAGTGAGAGAGGTAGAGTAGAGAGGTAGAGTAGAGTAGAGAGGTAGAGTAGAGTAGAGTGAGTGAGGTAGAGTAGAGTAGAGAGGTAGAGTAGAGTAGAGTGAGTGAGGTAGAGTAGAGAGGTAGAGTAGAGTAGAGTAGAGAGGTAGAGTAGAGTAGAGTAGAGAGGTAGAGTAGAGAGGTAGAGTAGAGTAGAGAGGTAGAGTAGAGTGAGTGAGTGAGTGACGCCACTCTTGACATAAATATGTATGTGAATGGCTAGGTTGAGAGCTCTATCTAGTGTGTAGCATTAAAAGAAGTGGGCATGCATGGTGAATATCTGTCAGGATTTCCCCATGCACACCACACTTACCCTGTGTAAGATGTATGCCTCCTCTGTAATGTGTGCATTAAAATAAGTGAGGCATGCAGATAGACACCTGATGAGGTATCTACCTGCACCCCACCCTTACCCTAGCCTGTTTTGTAGTTTTGTTTGTGTTTTATGAATGTCACCTAATATGTAGTGCAATTAAAAGAGAGTAAGCGTGCTGTGTGCTTCCAGGACAAGGCATGTGCATGAGCATATGAGGGGGGTGCACAATGGGGGCCCAGGGCCAATGGATAACCCACAGGACCCAACCAATGCCAAACCCACACAGCGACCCACCAGGACCGAGTCTCCCAAGCCATCCAATGGGGCCCCGGCAGAATGACAATGAGAGAGGCAGAGAGAGTGAAATTAGAAAAGTTAGAGTAGAGAGGTAGAGTAGAGAGGTAGAGTAGAGTAGAGTAGAGTAGAGTATAGTAGAGTAGAGTAGAGTAGAGTAGAGTAGAGTAGAGTAGAGTAGAGTAGAGTGGTAGAGTATAGTAGAGTAGAGAGCAGGCTTGGAATTTCACCATTCTGGGGGCAAGGCCACTTGGCCTTCAGTTGGGCATATTTGGTGGGGGGCACAAAGGCCACATGTCAGGGCACCAAGGCCAAAGTTAACTATACAATAGTAGGCTATAAAAATGATCAAAGTTGTATTTAGCCTACTCACTGCAGTAGACTTGCATCACTGTATGAAACATTACAAAAACATGAAACATGACATATTACATAGAACTGTAAATCATCTGATCATCTAATAAAAACAGATATCTAGGCTATATATAAACTTTATTTTATATTTGGCCTGCTATGAAATCATGTATTGAACAATTTAAATGTAGCACAGCTCAGCTTTAAGAAACTCAAATAGCCTAGATGCATGCTTAGCATTTTGTGATCATTAAGGCTACTTTCACAAACTCTTAGTCAGCTGTCCTCTGATTTACCAATATCTAGGCAATATTTGTAACATTTATTTTGTATTTGGCCCGTTATGAGATCATGTGGAACAATTTAAACACATTGTAAAACTTAAAGCCCAAATTTGGAGACATCCATGCATGTCGAAATTTAGCCTACTGCAAATTCAAAACTGGATTACTCTGGAACGGCTAACTGTACAGGGGACTGCTTTACACCTTTGTGTTCGGTAAGGTCTGCTGTTTATTCTGATATGTGGTTTGTCATGTGTTAAAAGAAGGGTTCGTGAAGTATTCCACCGAGATTAATGGGTAGGGAGATCATGGACGCAAAACCTTCAGTAGAATGTATGATTAAATTGAATTATATTATTTACTTTTCTCGCGAACCGTTCAACATAGCAATTATCGGCTAACATCGTTTAAAAGCTGAGAAAAGCTCTTTCATGTGATACTTGTGATGTCTGTGTGATGAATAGGCTACTTCGCGAGTAGTTCAACTGAGAAGAATGGGTGAATTTGGACGCACTTTCTTGCGCTGTCACTTTCTCCACTGCGTAAAAGACTAAATTAATTTGCGCTGTGAATGCTAAGATTATTTTGATAGGCCACAGGCTAAATAAAAATCGCAATTAGTAGGCTAGGACACCAAGCAGAATATTGAAAGAAGGGGGCACCAAGGCCACCGTGGCCTGTAAACCTATGATTTTCAAAGGGGCTTCACGGCCAACGCAAGGGGCTACGACGGCCATGGCCGTCGTGGCCGCCGTGAAATTCCTACCCTGGTAGAGAGGTAGAGTAGAGTAGAGTGAGTGAGTGAGTGAGTGAGTGAGAGAGGTAGAGTAGAGAGGTAGAGTAGAGTAGAGAGGTAGAGTAGAGTAGAGTGAGTGAGTGAGTGAGTGAGGTAGAGTAGTGTAGAGAGGTAGAGTAGAGTAGAGTAGAGAGGTAGAGTAGAGTAGAAAGGTAGAGTAGAGTAGAGTGAGTGAGTGAGAGAGGTAGAGTAGAGTAGAGAGGTAGAGTAAAGAGGTAGAGTAGAGAGGTAGAGTAGAGTAGAGAGGTAGAGTACAGAGGTAGAGTAGAGTAGAGTGAGTGAGTGAGTGAGAGAGGTAGAGTAGAGAGGTAGAGTAGAGTAGAGAGGTAGAGTAGAGTGAGTGAGGTAGAGTAGAGAGGTAGAGTAGAGTAGAGAGGTAGAGTAGAGTAGAGTAGAGTAGAGTGAGTGAGTGATTGACGCCACTCTTGACCTAAATATGTATGTGAATGGCTAGGTTGAGAGCTCTATCTAGTGTGTAGCATTAAAAGAAGTGGGCATGCATGGTGAATATCTGTCAGGATTTCCCCATGCACACCACACTTACCCTGTGTAAGATGTATGCCTCCTCTGTAATGTGTGCATTAAAATAAGTGAGGCATGCAGATAGACACCTGATGAGGTATCTACCTGCACCCCACCCTTACCCTAGCCTGTTTTGTAGTTTTGTTTGTGTTTTATGAATGTCACCTAATATGTAGTGCAATTAAAAGAGATTAAGCGTGCTGTGTGCTTCCAGGACAAGGCATGTGCATGAGCATATGAGGGGGGTGCACAACGGGGGCCCAGGGCCAATGGATAACCCACAGGACCCAACCAATGCCAAACCCACACAGCGACCCACCAGGACCGAGTCTCCCAAGCCATCCAATGGGGCCCCGGCAGAATGACAATGAGAGAGGCAGAGAGAGTGAAATTAGAAAAGTTAGAGTAGAGAGGTAGAGTAGAGTAGAGTAGAGTAGAGTAGAGTAGAGTAGAGTAGAGTAGAGTAGAGTAGAGTAGAGTAAAGTAGAGTGTTAGAGTATAGTAGAGTAGAGAGCAGGCTTGGAATTTCACCATTCTGGGGGCAAGGCCACTTGGCCTTCAGTTGGGCATATTTGGTGGGGGGCACAAAGGCCACATGTCAGGGCACCAAGGCCAAAGTTAACTATACAATAGTAGGCTATAAAAATGATCAAAGTTGTATTTAGCCTACTCACTGCAGTAGACTTGCATCACTGTATGAAACATTACAAAAACATGAAACATGACATATTACATAGAACTGTAAATCACCTGATCATCTAATAAAAACAGATATCTAGGCTATATATAAACTTTATTTTATATTTGGCCTGCTATGAAATCATGTATTGAACAATTTAAATGTAGCACAGCTCAGCTTTAAGAAACTCAAATAGCCTAGATGCATGCTTAGCATTTTGTGATCATTAAGGCTACTTTCACAAACTCTTAGTCAGCTGTCCTCTGATTTACCAATATCTAGGCAATATTTGTAACATTTATTTTGTATTTGGCCCGTTATGAGATCATGTGGAACAATTTAAACACATTGTAAAACTTAAAGCCCAAATTTGGAGACATCCAATGGAGGCATGTCGAAATTTAGCCTACTGCAAATTCAAAACTGGATTACTCTGGAACGGCTAACTGTACAGGGGCCTGCTTTACACCTTTGTGTTCGGTAAGGTCTGCTGTTTATTCTGATATGTGGTTTGTCATGTGTTAAAAGAAGGGTTCGTGAAGTATTCCACCGAGATTAATGGGTAGGGAGATCATGGACGCAAAACCTTCAGTAGAATGTATGATTAAATTGAATTATATTATTTACTTTTCTCGCGAACCGTTCAACATAGCAATTATCGGCTAACATCGTTTAAAAGCTGAGAAAAGCTCTTTCATGTGATACTTGTGATGTCTGTGTGATGAATAGGCTACTTCGCGAGTAGTTCAACTGAGAAGAATGGGTGAATTTGGACGCACTTTCTTGCGCTGTCACTTTCTCCACTGCGTAAAAGACTAAATTAATTTGCGCTGTGAATGCTAAGATTATTTTGATAGGCCACAGGCTAAATAAAAATCGCAATTAGTAGGCTAGGACACCAAGCAGAATATTGAAAGAAGGGGGCACCAAGGCCACCGTGGCCTGTAAACCTATGATTTTCAAAGGGGCTTCACGGCCAACGCAAGGGGCTACGACGGCCATGGCCGTCGTGGCCGCCGTGAAATTCCTACCCTGGTAGAGAGGTAGAGTAGAGTAGAGTGAGTGAGTGAGTGAGTGAGTGAGTGAGAGAGGTAGAGTAGAGAGGTAGAGTAGAGTAGAGAGGTAGTGTAGAGTAGAGAGGTAGAGTAGAGTAGAGTGAGTGAGTGAGTGAGTGAGGTAGAGTAGAGTAGAGAGGTAGAGTAGAGTAGAGTAGAGAGGTAGAGTAGAGAGGTAGAGTAGAGTAGAAAGGTAGAGTAGAGTAGAGTGAGTGAGTGGGAGAGGTAGAGTAGAGTAGAGAGGTAGAGTAATGAGGTAGAGTAGAGAGGTAGAGTAGAGTAGAGAGGTAGAGTACAGAGGTAGAGTAGAGTAGAGTGAGTGAGTGAGTGAGTGAGGTAGAGTAGAGAGGTAGAGTAGAGTAGAGAGGTAGAGTAGAGTGAGTGAGGTAGAGTAGAGAGGTAGAGTAGAGTAGAGAGGTAGAGTAGAGTAGAGTAGAGTGAGTGAGTGATTGACACCACTCTTGACCTAAATATGTATGTGAATGGCTAGGTTGAGAGCTCTATCTAGTGTGTAGCATTAAAAGAAGTGGGCATGCATGGTGACTATCTGTCAGGATTTCCCCATGCACACCACACTTACCCTGTGTAAGATGTATGCCTCCTCTGTAATGTGTGCATTAAAATAAGTGAGGCATGCAGATAGACACCTGATGAGGTATCTACCTGCACCCCACCCTTACCCTAGCCTGTTTTGTAGTTTTGTTTGTGTTTTATGAATGTCACCTAATATGTAGTGCAATTAAAAGAGATTAAGCGTGCTGTGTGCTTCCAGGACAAGGCATGTGCATGAGCATATGAGGGGGGTGCACAACGGGGGCCCAGGGCCAATGGATAACCCACAGGACCCAACCAATGCCAAACCCACACAGCGACCCACCAGGACCGAGTCTCCCAAGCCATCCAATGGGGCCCCGGCAGAATGACAATGAGAGAGGCAGAGAGAGTGAAATTAGAAAAGTTAGAGTAGAGTAGAGAGGTAGAGTAGAGAGGTAGAGTAGAGAGGTAGAGTAGAGTAGAAAGGTAGAGTAGAGTAGAGTGAGTGAGTGAGAGAGGTAGAGTAGAGTAGAGAGGTAGAGTAGAGTGAGTGAGTGAGTGAGTGAGAGAGGTAGAGTAGAGAGGTAGAGTAGAGTAGAGAGGTAGAGTAGAGAGGTAGAGTAGAGAGGTAGAGTAGAGTAGAGTGAGAGAGTGAGTGAGGTAGAGAAGAGAGGTAGAGTAGAGTAGAGAGGTAGAGTAGAGTAGAGTAGAGAGGTAGAGTAGAGTAGAGAGGTAGAGTAGAGTAGACTAGAGTAGAGTGAGTGAGTCAGTGACGCCACTCTTGACCTACATAAATTCAAATATGCTTTATTGGCACGACACACCATATGATGCATTGCCAAAGCGTTCACAGTAATAATAATAATTAAAGAAAATACAAATACAAAATGATATAAACATGTACAAACATTACAAACATTGTTACACTTCCGTCACACACACACACACACACACACACACACACACACACAGCACGTCACAACCATACAAGACCATTGTCTGTACACGTCCATAGGAAAACCAAGACAGGACAAAACAAAACAAACAGGAGACATGGTGTAATAGACTGGGGCTGGGGAGCAGTGTTATGTTGAAGGGTGGAGGTAGTGGGGTGATTATCTTAAGTAATGCCTTCTCTCAGGTTATGGAGTGAGGACACATAACTGGCTGCCAGTATGCATGTGCTGGTGTCCACACCCAAAACTACAGCAAGTTTTTTCTGTTCCTCCAGTTTTGTGAAGTTGGGAATGATGTTGTTCAAAATGGTGAAATATTTGTCTCTTTGGGACCGATATTTGTCACAGTGTAGCAGAAAGTGCACCTCTGACTCTACCTCCCCTGTCATACAGTGACCACATGTCCTTTGCTCTTTGGACAGCCATGACTTCTTGTGCCTGCCTTTCTCTATGGCTAGACTGTGGTCACTCAGCCTGTACTTGTTGAGGATCTGTCTGCTTCGTATCTCTGACAGTGTGGAGATACTCTGCCAATTGATAGTCTTTTCGTATGCCAATGTAACATTCTAGTTTGTGTTATAATTTTGTTTCTTTCTTCCAGTGTTCCAAATAAGAATTCTTGTTGTTCTTGTTAATTTGGTTGATTCTGATTGGTGGTTGGGAAGCAGTACTGGTCTGGACAATTTGTGGGTTAGGGCTTATTGGGTTAGTTAAATCTGAGACCAACTGACATAGGGGACTGGGCTTAGGGATGAGCTCTTGGGATTTAAGTGCTTTAAAATGTAGTGAATTTTGAGGGCTTAATTTTAGATGAATCCAGAATTTTAGTGATCGTTTTTGGATATTAATCAATAGTGGAAATCGGCCTAATTCTGCCCTGCTAGCATTTGTGGGTACTTTTCTTTGGATATGTAACAAATTTCTACAGAATTCAGCATGCAGGGCTTCGATTGGGTGTTTGTCCCATCTTGAGTAGTCGTGCTTACTGAGTGGACCCCATATTTCACTTCCATAAA
Source organism: Alosa pseudoharengus (assembly GCF_046254945.1). Classification (NCBI taxonomy): domain Eukaryota; kingdom Metazoa; phylum Chordata; class Actinopteri; order Clupeiformes; family Clupeidae; genus Alosa; species Alosa pseudoharengus. Next base: position 177,230 of record NW_027468860.1, on the reverse strand, counting down.
GTGCAATTGGCAAAATGACTGTGTCAAATATTTTGGACCAGATTTTAATTGGTATATCTATTTGATGAAAATTTCTTTTTATTGCATAAAATGCTCGTCGTGCTTTTTCTTTTAGTGCATTCACTAAATATGTATGTGAATGGCTAGGTTGAGAGCTCTATCTAGTGTGTAGCATTAAAAGAAGTGGGCATGCATGGTGAATATCTGTCAGGATTTCCCCATGCACACCACACTTACCCTGTGTAAGATGTATGCCTCCTCTGTAATGTGTGCATTAAAATAAGTGAGGCATGCAGATAGACACCTGATGAGGTATCTACCTGCACTCCACCCTTACCCTAGCCTGTTTTGTAGTTTTGTTTGTGTTTTATGAATGTCACCTAATATGTAGTGCAATTAAAAGAGAGTAAGCGTGCTGTAAGCACTTAAATCCCAAGAGCTCAGCCCTAAGCCCAGTCCCCTATGTCAGTTGGTCTCGGATTTAACTAACCCAATAACCCCTAACCCACAAATTGTCCAGACCAGCACTGCTTCCCAACAACCAATCAGAATCAACCAAATTAACAAGAACAACAAGAATTCTTATTTGGAACACTGGAAGAAAGAAACAAAATTACAACACAAACAAGAATGTTACATTGGCATACGAAAAGACTATCAATTGGCAGAGTATCTCCACACTGTCAGAGATACGAAGCAGAGACAGATCCTCACCAAGTACAGGCTGAGTGACCACAGTCTAGCCATAGAGAAAGGCAGGCACAAGAAGTCATGGCTGCCCAAAGAGCAAAGGACATGTGGTCACTGTATGACAGGGGAGGTAGAGTCAGAGGTGCACTTTCTGCTACACTGTGACAAATATCGGTCCCAAAGAGACAAATATTTCACCATTTTGAACAACATCATTCCCAACTTTACAAAACTGGAGGAACAGAAAAGACTTGCTGTGGTTTTGGGTGAGGACACCAGCACATGCATACTGGCAGCCAGTTATGTGTCCTCACTCCATAACCTGAGAAAAGGCATTACTTAAGATAACCACCCCACTACCTCCACCCTTCAACATAACACTGCTCCCCAGCCCCAGTCTGTTACACCATGTCTCCTGTTTGTTTTTGTTTTGTCCTGTCTTGGTTTTCCTATGCACGTGTACAGACAATGGTCTTGTATGGTTGTGACGTGCTGTGTGTGTGTGTGTGTGTGTGTGTGTGTGTGTGTGTGTGTGTGACGGAAGTGTAACAATGTTTGTAATGTTTGTACATGTTTATATCATTTTGTATTTGTATTTTCTTTAATTATTATTATTCCTGTGAACGCTTTCGCAATGCATCATATGGTTTGTCGTGCCAATAAAGCATATTTGAATTTGAGTGAGTGAGTGAGTGAGAGAGGTAGAGTAGAGAGGTAGAGTAGAGTAGAGAGGTAGAGTAGAGTGAGTGAGTGCGTGAGAGAGGTAGAGTAGAGAGGTAGAGTAGAGTAGAGAGGTAGAGTAGAGTAGAAAGGTAGAGTAGAGTAGAGTAGAGTGAGTGAGTGAGAGAGGTAGAGTAGAGTAGAGAGGTAGAGTAAAGAGGTAGAGTAGAGAGGTAGAGTAGAGAGGTAGAGTAGAGTAGAGTGAGTGAGTGAGTGAGAGAGGTAGAGTAGAGAGGTAGAGTATAGAGTGAGTGAGTGAGTGAGTGAGAGAGGTAGAGTAGAGAGGTAGAGTAGAGTAGAGAGGTAGAGTAGAGTAGAGTGAGTGAGGTAGAGTAGAGTAGAGAGGTAGAGTAGAGTGAGTGAGGTAGAGTAGAGAGGTAGAGTAGAGTAGAGTAGAGAGGTAGAGTAGAGTAGAGAGGTAGAGTAGAGAGGTAGAGTAGAGTAGAGAGGTAGAGTAGAGTAGAGTAGAGTAGAGTGAGTGAGTGAGTGACGCCACTCTTGACATAAATATGTATGTGAATGGCTAGGTTGAGAGCTCTATCTAGTGTGTAGCATTAAAAGAAGTGGGCATGCATGGTGAATATCTGTCAGGATTTCCCCATGCACACCACACTTACCCTGTGTAAGATGTATGCCTCCTCTGTAATGTGTGCATTAAAATAAGTGAGGCATGCAGATAGACACCTGATGAGGTATCTACCTGCACCCCACCCTTACCCTAGCCTGTTTTGTAGTTTTGTTTGTGTTTTATGAATGTCACCTAATATGTAGTGCAATTAAAAGAGAGTAAGCGTGCTGTGTGCTTCCAGGACAAGGCATGTGCATGAGCATATGAGGGGGGTGCACAACGGGGGCCCAGGGCCAATGGATAACCCACAGGACCCAACCAATGCCAAACCCACACAGCGACCCACCAGGACCGAGTCTCCCAAGCCATCCAATGGGGCCCCGGCAGAATGACAATGAGAGAGGCAGAGAGAGTGAAATTAGAAAAGTTAGAGTAGAGAGGTAGAGTAGAGTAGAGTAGAGTAGAGTAGAGTATAGTAGAGTAGAGTAGAGTAGAGTAGAGTGGTAGAGTATAGTAGAGTAGAGAGCAGGCTTGGAATTTCACCATTCTGGGGGCAAGGCCACTTGGCCTTCAGTTGGGCATATTTGGTGGGGGGCACAAAGGCCACATGTCAGGGCACCAAGGCCAAAGTTAACTATACAATAGTAGGCTATAAAAATGATCAAAGTTGTATTTAGCCTACTCACTGCAGTAGACTTGCATCACTGTATGAAACATTACAAAAACATGAAACATGACATATTACATAGAACTGTAAATCATCTGATCATCTAATAAAAACAGATATCTAGGCTATATATAAACTTTATTTTATATTTGGCCTGCTATGAAATCATGTATTGAACAATTTAAATGTAGCACAGCTCAGCTTTAAGAAACTCAAATAGCCTAGATGCATGCTTAGCATTTTGTGATCATTAAGGCTACTTTCACAAACTCTTAGTCAGCTGTCCTCTGATTTACCAATATCTAGGCAATATTTGTAACATTTATTTTGTATTTGGCCCGTTATGAGATCATGTGGAACAATTTAAACACATTGTAAAACTTAAAGCCCAAATTTGGAGACATCCAATGGAGGCATGTCGAAATTTAGCCTACTGCAAATTCAAAACTGGATTACTCTGGAACGGCTAACTGTACAGGGGACTGCTTTACACCTTTGTGTTCGGTAAGGTCTGCTGTTTATTCTGATATGTGGTTTGTCATGTGTTAAAAGAAGGGTTCGTGAAGTATTCCACCGAGATTAATGGGTAGGGAGATCATGGACGCAAAACCTTCAGTAGAATGTATGATTAAATTGAATTATATTATTTACTTTTCTCGCGAACCGTTCAACATAGCAATTATCGGCTAACATCGTTTAAAAGCTGAGAAAAGCTCTTTCATGTGATACTTGTGATGTCTGTGTGATGAATAGGCTACTTCGCGAGTAGTTCAACTGAGAAGAATGGGTGAATTTGGACGCACTTTCTTGCGCTGTCACTTTCTCCACTGCGTAAAAGACTAAATTAATTTGCGCTGTGAATGCTAAGATTATTTTGATAGGCCACAGGCTAAATAAAAATCGCAATTAGTAGGCTAGGACACCAAGCAGAATATTGAAAGAAGGGGGCACCAAGGCCACCGTGGCCTGTAAACCTATGATTTTCAAAGGGGCTTCACGGCCAACGCAAGGGGCTACGACGGCCATGGCCGTCGTGGCCGCCGTGAAATTCCTACCCTGGTAGAGAGGTAGAGTAGAGTAGAGTAGAGTGAGTGAGTGAGTGAGTGAGAGAGGTAGAGTAGAGAGGTAGAGTACAGAGGTAGAGTAGAGTAGAGTGAGTGAGTGAGTGAGAGAGGTAGAGTAGAGAGGTAGAGTAGAGTAGAGTAGAGTAGAGTGAGTGAGTGATTGACGCCACTCTTGACCTAAATATGTATGTGAATGGCTAGGTTGAGAGCTCTATCTAGTGTGTAGCATTAAAAGAAGTGGGCATGCATGGTGAATATCTGTCAGGATTTCCCCATGCACACCACACTTACCCTGTGTAAGATGTATGCCTCCTCTGTAATGTGTGCATTAAAATAAGTGAGGCATGCAGATAGACACCTGATGAGGTATCTACCTGCACCCCACCCTTACCCTAGCCTGTTTTGTAGTTTTGTTTGTGTTTTATGAATGTCACCTAATATGTAGTGCAATTAAAAGAGAGTAAGCGTGCTGTGTGCTTCCAGGACAAGGCATGTGCATGAGCATATGAGGGGGGTGCACAACGGGGGCCCAGGGCCAATGGATAACCCACAGGACCCAACCAATGCCAAACCCACACAGCGACCCACCAGGACCGAGTCTCCCAAGCCATCCAATGGGGCCCCGGCAGAATGACAATGAGAGAGGCAGAGAGAGTGAAATTAGAAAAGTTAGAGTAGAGAGGTAGAGTAGAGTAGAGTAGAGTAGAGTAGAGTATAGTAGAGTAGAGTAGAGTAGAGTAGAGTGGTAGAGTATAGTAGAGTAGAGAGCAGGCTTGGAATTTCACCATTCTGGGGGCAAGGCCACTTGGCCTTCAGTTGGGCATATTTGGTGGGGGGCACAAAGGCCACATGTCAGGGCACCAAGGCCAAAGTTAACTATACAATAGTAGGCTATAAAAATGATCAAAGTTGTATTTAGCCTACTCACTGCAGTAGACTTGCATCACTGTATGAAACATTACAAAAACATGAAACATGACATATTACATAGAACTGTAAATCATCTGATCATCTAATAAAAACAGATATCTAGGCTATATATAAACTTTATTTTATATTTGGCCTGCTATGAAATCATGTATTGAACAATTTAAATGTAGCACAGCTCAGCTTTAAGAAACTCAAATAGCCTAGATGCATGCTTAGCATTTTGTGATCATTAAGGCTACTTTCACAAACTCTTAGTCAGCTGTCCTCTGATTTACCAATATCTAGGCAATATTTGTAACATTTATTTTGTATTTGGCCCGTTATGAGATCATGTGGAACAATTTAAACACATTGTAAAACTTAAAGCCCAAATTTGGAGACATCCAATGGAGGCATGTCGAAATTTAGCCTACTGCAAATTCAAAACTGGATTACTCTGGAACGGCTAACTGTACAGGGGACTGCTTTACACCTTTGTGTTCGGTAAGGTCTGCTGTTTATTCTGATATGTGGTTTGTCATGTGTTAAAAGAAGGGTTCGTGAAGTATTCCACCGAGATTAATGGGTAGGGAGATCATGGACGCAAAACCTTCAGTAGAATGTATGATTAAATTGAATTATATTATTTACTTTTCTCGCGAACCGTTCAACATAGCAATTATCGGCTAACATCGTTTAAAAGCTGAGAAAAGCTCTTTCATGTGATACTTGTGATGTCTGTGTGATGAATAGGCTACTTCGCGAGTAGTTCAACTGAGAAGAATGGGTGAATTTGGACGCACTTTCTTGCGCTGTCACTTTCTCCACTGCGTAAAAGACTAAATTAATTTGCGCTGTGAATGCTAAGATTATTTTGATAGGCCACAGGCTAAATAAAAATCGCAATTAGTAGGCTAGGACACCAAGCAGAATATTGAAAGAAGGGGGCACCAAGGCCACCGTGGCCTGTAAACCTATGATTTTCAAAGGGGCTTCACGGCCAACGCAAGGGGCTACGACGGCCATGGCCGTCGTGGCCGCCGTGAAATTCCTACCCTGGTAGAGAGGTAGAGTAGAGTAGAGTAGAGTGAGTGAGTGAGTGAGTGAGAGAGGTAGAGTAGAGAGGTAGAGTACAGAGGTAGAGTAGAGTAGAGTGAGTGAGTGAGTGAGAGAGGTAGAGTAGAGAGGTAGAGTAGAGTAGAGTAGAGTAGAGTGAGTGAGTGATTGACGCCACTCTTGACCTAAATATGTATGTGAATGGCTAGGTTGAGAGCTCTATCTAGTGTGTAGCATTAAAAGAAGTGGGCATGCATGGTGAATATCTGTCAGGATTTCCCCATGCACACCACACTTACCCTGTGTAAGATGTATGCCTCCTCTGTAATGTGTGCATTAAAATAAGTGAGGCATGCAGATAGACACCTGATGAGGTATCTACCTGCACCCCACCCTTACCCTAGCCTGTTTTGTAGTTTTGTTTGTGTTTTATGAATGTCACCTAATATGTAGTGCAATTAAAAGAGAGTAAGCGTGCTGTGTGCTTCCAGGACAAGGCATGTGCATGAGCATATGAGGGGGGTGCACAACGGGGGCCCAGGGCCAATGGATAACCCACAGGACCCAACCAATGCCAAACCCACACAGCGACCCACCAGGACCGAGTCTCCCAAGCCATCCAATGGGGCCCCGGCAGAATGACAATGAGAGAGGCAGAGAGAGTGAAATTAGAAAAGTTAGAGTAGAGTAGAGAGGTAGAGTAGAGAGGTAGAGTAGAGAGGTAGAGTAGAGAGGTAGAGTAGAGTAGAGTGGTAGAGTAGAGAGGTAGAGTAGAGTAGAGTAGAGTGAGTGAGTGAGAGAGGTAGAGTAGAGTAGAGAGGTAGAGTAGAGTGAGTGAGTGAGTGAGTGAGAGAGGTAGAGTAGAGAGGTAGAGTAGAGTAGAGAGGTAGAGTAGAGAGGTAGAGTAGAGAGGTAGAGTAGAGTAGAGTGAGAGAGTGAGTGAGGTAGAGTAGAGAGGTAGAGTAGAGTAGAGAGGTAGAGTAGAGTAGAGAGGTAGAGTAGAGTAGACTAGAGAGGTAGAGTAGAGTAGAGAGGTAGAGTAGAGTGAGTGAGTCAGTGACGCCACTCTTGACCTACATAAATTCAAATATGCTTTATTGGCACGACACACCATATGATGCATTGCCAAAGCGTTCACAGTAATAATAATAATTAAAGAAAATACAAATACAAAATGATATAAACATGTACAAACATTACAAACATTGTTACACTTCCGTCACACACACACACACACACACACACACACACACACACACACACACACACACAGCACGTCACAACCATATAAGACCATTGTCTGTACACGTCCATAGGAAAACCAAGACAGGACAAAACAAAACAAACAGGAGACATGGTGTAATAGACTGGGGCTGGGGAGCAGTGTTATGTTGAAGGGTGGAGGTAGTGGGGTGATTATCTTAAGTAATGCCTTCTCTCAGGTTATGGAGTGAGGACACATAACTGGCTGCCAGTATGCATGTGCTGGTGTCCACACCCAAAACTACAGCAAGTTTTTTCTGTTCCTCCAGTTTTGTGAAGTTGGGAATGATGTTGTTCAAAATGGTGAAATATTTGTCTCTTTGGGACCGATATTTGTCACAGTGTAGCAGAAAGTGCACCTCTGACTCTACCTCCCCTGTCATACAGTGACCACATGTCCTTTGCTCTTTGGACAGCCATGACTTCTTGTGCCTGCCTTTCTCTATGGCTAGACTGTGGTCACTCAGCCTGTACTTGGTGAGGATCTGTCTGCTTCGTATCTCTGACAGTGTGGAGATACTCTGCCAATTGATAGTCTTTTCGTATGCCAATGTAACATTCTAGTTTGTGTTATAATTTTGTTTCTTTCTTCCAGTGTTCCAAATAAGAATTTTTGTTGTTCTTGTTAATTTGGTTGATTCTGATTGGTGGTTGGGAAGCAGTACTGGTCTGGACAATTTGTGGGTTAGGGGTTATTGGGTTAGTTAAATCTGAGACCAACTGACATAGGGGACTGGGCTTAGGGATGGGGATTCTTTTTCCAGACTATCGCTACAGCTGTCCAAGGCTTTTGCGGCGTTTTGCATTGCTTGACGCTGTTCCCTTGTTGGTTTGGAATTTGGTCACCTGTCTGATCAATGAGTTCAGGTCTATGGCTGTTTTCATCATCAGGTGTGAACGGAATTATTTTCACAAATGCAGGAGTAGAAAATACCTGTCTTCAATGTAGGTTATACCCTGAATACTCAGATCCTATGGCCATACAGTAAATCCTCAAATTATGGCCGAGATTATATTCTCTATAGCCGGGCCTCTGATAATAGCCAGGGGCATTGTTTATTCGAACAAATAAAGGCCAGGGTAATAATTGCCATGTGGGCTAGGCCTATTGGTCCACTTTTTTTATTGTTGATTTTTTTTTTTATTGTTACGGTTTGATTCATATTCGTAATAAACCACACAGGAAGGAATAGGCCTACACACCTCTCTCTCACACACACGTGTGTGAATGTGTAGCCTATGTTGTTACATTTGCAATGAGTTTAATTTAGCCTAATTTTTGGGGGGCAAATGTTTAAATACAAAGTAAAATAAATGATAGTTTTGGCTTTGGAAAGTAATTGTTTCACTCATTATACAAATAGGCGCTGTTAAGGCTGTGGCAGGTTAAAGCGGCATTGGGCTTCTTTTGGGCTTCTTTTTGAGGTGAGAGTTGCTTATTTGTCTCGCAAGAGTTGGCAACACTGGACCAGCGCGAAATCATTTCCAACCATGTTTCCAACCGGGGACAACACGCGAACCCTTTCCTCCAAACAATGTTTTTTATATAGTTAATAGCAGTTATTTCAGGAGTAATCGTGTAAATAATAGTGTTTTGGTATTGAATGTTATATTTACCATCGTGTATTTTATATCGTGTGTGTGAAACCGGTTAACGTTAACGTTAGCAACATTGTGCAGTGCTTAATATCTGACTGCCATCCTGATGCATGGACCGGTGCATGGTCTGCTCTTGGACCACCATATTCAGTTTATTAACTTGCTGTGAATTATTACACAAAATGTTCATTAAATGTACGAAGAAGTATTTCTAGGTTAATGATTGATGATATGGCTCGTACAGTATGAAGGCTACAGTAGCCTAGCTAATGTTAACTAGCATTACCAACCTCCCTGCAAAACTCACCACACAACTTCGTAGGTTTGATAGGTCTTGTCCCTCATGCTGGCCCTTACAAAACCCACAAGCTGACCCTCGACACACAACAGTCAATAATGTGACCCGATTTAAAGTGGTTTTCACCCCTTTGGACACTCTTGATGTCGTCCTTGAAACAGTGAAAGATTCACGGGGGCATGGACGGTTTGCTAGTTCTAACCATTTTACTGCAGTGTCGTAGCATCCAGCCTGTGCTATCAGCTAGCTAGCTAGTTCAAAGGTTTAAGTACTTAATGGGGATATACCGGGCTTTTCAAGCCTCGACTAAGTTGATGTTTCATATAAACAACAATTCATATTCATAGAAACAACAAGGTCACTAAAACATAATATATTTCATACCTGTGTTGCAGCATGTAGGCTAATGTTAGCAGCATTATAATGACATTCTAATGTCTGAAAGGCTAATTATTAGCCTGTCGGCTAACTGAAAAGTTAAGTGTTCAAACTAGCATTTCCAGTGTTCTATTTGATGGTGTATTGGCCCTGACTAAGTTCGTGTTATATATAAACCACAATCCTTGTTGATACAAGTACCAATATTCGTCAAGAAAGTTTTTAATCACATTAAGAATTTCGCCATAGGCAGTAAAAGACTCCGCCATCTTTGTCAATAATTTTCGCTGATAAAGTTTCAAACTATGACCTTAACGGCCTTTCCACCAATCAGAGGCATCACTGTGGGATTGTGGGTAATGAAGTACTTATCCAAGACATCGTGAATAAAAGACATTTATCTCAAAACAAGGTTAGTGCCCCGTGAACTTTTGGAGTCTATATGAGCATACACAATCGCTTAGTACAGCCGTAGCTGGTTTTGAGTCTACCATGTGCAGTTAAGTTTTTATGGCTTATACCCGAATTGTCAATGGAGAAATTGCATTGAATTCTTACTTCCAGAAACTCCTGTGGGCGGGACTGTGATGCTCAGCCAAATTACTCTGGGGGGGGATCGTGCAGGAGACACTGTGCAGGCAGGAGTCAGCAGGATCCGTGTATACAGCCCAAAGATGAGGGCAACTAAGACACCTTAAAAAATGACGCAAACGGGTTTGTAAAGAGCAAAACATGAAGAGCGGAAAGAGAAGATTGACCTGGGTGTGATCTGGAAAACATTGTTAGAAGGATGCGGTGACCAGTGTTTCCCACAGAATTGAATTCCAATTGTGGTGGTTGGTTTGCAATTTAATACAACCTGGAAAATCATTGTGTGGTGGTCAATGTTGATATTGTGGTAGGCCGCTACAAATAAGTCAATGTATGGGAAACACTGGGTGACCCCATGGGTGGTGGCACCAATCCAGGGAAAGAGGGGTGAGGGAGAACCAGGACGCGGTCCCTGGCTGGGGAAGAGACACGGGCACGAACGCGGTTCACGCTACACGCTGGTGTAGGGGAGAGTGGGGTGAGTTGTGCCAGTTTTTACTTAAAGTGACTTTAAAGGGAGGCCATGATAGCAATGCTTCCAACTACAATATGAACATATATTTCAGGATGTGGTGCATCTCTGGGAACAATCACTTTCGATCTGAAATATAGTATTTAAGAGATATAGCTTTCTGAAAAAAAGTGGTCTTGTGGCACAACTTGCCCCCGGTGCGGGGTAAGTTGTGCCTTTGAAGAGAATCCATTGGGGTAAATTGTGCCATAGATTATTGAAGTAAAACAGTATATTTTGATCTCAGACACAGTAATGCTTTATAAAAGCTAGACAAATTCAATACAAAATTACTTATTTAAAGTTATTTTACAACATCAAAGGCCAGTTTTCTACAAGCCTATTGCGCCACATGAGCACATCAAAGGTCATTTTCCGTTGCCACACCATTTCATCCATGTTGTAGATCTTGTGTGGAGGGAAGTCATACCTGAAATGAGATTAAAGTTTTGTTGATCAGAGAAGTTTACAGCAGATTTAGGTGGTTGGATGTGGTTGTGTAGATGTCAACTCTGCTACTACCTAGAGATGATGTTCCCCCTCTCCTTCCCAGGCTTCCTGGTCAGTGTGTGTGTGTGAGAGAGAGAGGGAGAGAGAGCATGTGTGTGTGAGAGAGAGAGAGTCCTGTACACAGGAGTGTCTTTCTGGGGCTGACATGTCAAAGCCATATGATTACCTGTCCATCACTTTAGGTTATCAAATAACTCCCCCACGTTGTGCCTATTAATGGCAGTAGCTCTACCAACAGAGGTTTACTTTCAGAAGTGCGGCATGACAAATGACGGCGTGCTTTAAAGGCTCCAAACCAATCACATCCTAGAAAATATTAAAAGTTTATTAGTATTATTAGCATATCTCTTAAATTGTCCCTTATTGAGCCCTTGAGTCCCTTGTGTTTAGATAAGTTGAAGCTATACGCTCTAAATAAGTACCCAATTTTGCTTCTCTTATCTGCATGAGCATTCCTGGGAAATAATTGATAAACTTCCCTTTTACTTCTTTCCCTTTTTATTAATAAATGCACATAACCAAACCTGCTTTTTCCTCTCTGATCCAGCTGGCAGGGATATCGATGTCATTTCTTTTTGCGTACTCAAGAGCAAGTTCACAGCATTTCATGGGACTTAGACCGTGAAACATTACTGCTAGTGCCTTAATATGTTCTGCCAGCTCCTTCTCCAAACAGTATGCCCTGGCCTGTCTTCTTATAACTCTGTAGCATGATGGTATATTTCTATTTTTGGTCTAAAATTAAGACTGTCACATAGTTTTAGTGATAAAATGTAAGGATAAAATGCACAATTACAATAAAATAATGTTTAAAACATTTATAAGTGGGGGTGAGTTGTGTCACTGGCACAACTTAACCCAGGCCCTTTGGCACAAATCACCCCAACCCCACCATTTTGGAAAAAATGCATCATCCATCAGATTTGAGCTAACATCATGCTAGCTGTATAGACTCATAATGTAGCTTACCAAAGCACTAAAACATGTGTGAAATCTTTTCAAACTTGTCTATAACTGTTTTGACACAACAATCAAAAAAACATGATCATAGAAATTTTACTTTGAAAGGCAAAAAACAGTTTTTTCAACTTAAATGTGCTTACCTGTCATGCAATGAGGCTCTCTTCTTTGCAGGATGAGTGAAATGGCTGTGTCTTCAAAAATGTGTGGTCACATGACCCAATTTTTTCTATAGTTTCCTAGAAATAGGGGGTGGCACAACTTCCCCACTGGCACCAATCACCCCACTCTCCCCTACCTGTGCTCCCATGGTCAGCTAGGGAAGGCTTTAATATGCTGGCACTCAACACAGAGGAAGGCGGAAAAAAAAAAAACTCCCAAACACTTTAAAGGAGAAAAAATTCCTTCCTTGCCCTCTTAGCAATGAGCGACAGAGCAACAGCTCCTGTGCATCAGCTGCCTTACAGCCAAAGCCGGCATTGAGGTGGGGGTAAAAGTGGCAAAACTGACCTCAACTCCGCATCTCACACACACTGGGACTCCATATTTGTGCATGTCTGGATCAGAATGATACCAGATTGTTGCGGCACAGAATCTGGCCGAATGACAGTTCAGCTTGGTGTACATTAAAGGTTAGCATCATGAACACCGCAGCGCAATGCATATTAAACTGTTCTCATCACAAATCAAACGCCGATATTCTTCAAACAGGCAAAGTGGTAAGCAGTCAGCAACATGTAGATGCGTATGCTGTAGAACGCAGCTGAGTTGGTTAGCTGTTTGTTATGTAGGTCTACTACTTATCTTTAATGAGATAGAAACTCGTAAAGTTATTATTAAAATCATGTAGCAGGAAATGGCCTACAAGCTAAGCTAGAACCCACTGCATAGCCCACGGTGACACACACACTGACTAGCAGGAGTAGGCTATAGTCAATAGCCTACTAAAATCAAAACAGTAGGCTAGGTAATTTTAGCTAACGTTATACAATTACCCTTGGCAAACGGCAGCAGTTTGTAGCCTAGTACCAACTTCATGTGTAGGCTAACCATTAGCCATCTGCAATGAGGGAAAGCTAGTTGCTTGCTAAAACAAACAAAGTGGCAAGAGATGTAACGTTAACGTGTTAGAAGTTACAAGCTGGGACCCACGCAAATCACGGAATACAGGCACATTGGCTACTGAAGCAAATTTGAGTGACAAACAACTTAGGATAGACAACACGTTGGTTAACACAATTCCAAGCAAACTTTACCAAAGAACCACGAAGGACTGGAAGCCTGATTTATCAGAAATGTCACGTCTATATAACATGGCCGCTTGCAATGCTCAAGTGTGATTCACGGGATATTTAGCCTACACTGACTTCAGTTCACCCTATGCCTCCAGACAAGCAGTAGCCTAGTGGCTACTCCATGAGCCTGTAACTATTAACACAGCCAATGTGACCGAAAAGTTGTTAGCTAAAAACAGGCAAATAGCAAAACAAGTGTCTTCATCTAGTAGGCTATACATGTTTGTGACATGTATCTCAACATTCAGCAGGAACGAGTGGGCTTTACAACCAGCTCTAATACAAAGCAACAAGATAAGAACTACCTCCCTCCAGTAGTTTCCCATGCAACCTAGACCATGAACGTCTGTAACAGATAATGGGCAGCAAGTTCTGCTTGACACAAGCGAGCAAACCGGTAGCCACTGCGAGCGGAGTAAAACCGATGGTGCAACTCCCCGCGCCGGCGGCGGGGATTCTTTAGCTAAACGGCCCTAAACCGTTTCCCATGCATTTCCAATGGTAGTCCTAAACCACTACGGATGTAATATTATTTTGGCCGCCACTTCCTTTTTGGCGCTGTTTTGCGGGTTTTTTTTAGGCCATTTCCGGTCTCCTAAAATCACTACGGATTGGCGGCCATCTTTGATTCATTTGTTGTGGTCGGCGTTACCGATGACAGATATCGGACTTACTTTTTACTCTCAGGTAAGTTTGGTCTAATTATGCGCTATCCAATGAATGAAACTCGATATATTTTTGGATCATTTGTCTGATATTCATGATTTTACGTGATAATATCTTGTTAGCGCCGTACTGACACTAATTTTCTGCGACGAATTGGCTAGGCTAGCACCGCTTGTTTACATTAAAATAGCTAGGTTCGATCTCTCTGAAATGCGTTTAAAATGCGATCAGACTATTGATTTTACACATTGAGACCTTGGAGAATGTACTACTACTGTGTGGACTCGAAATGTAAAGGTTAAATATGTTTTAGATGCGTTAGAATATCAACCGCGATTAGAATGCTAAATGCATTGAAAATGAATGAGCTACCAATCGCCACTGTAATGACCTGACGATCACTGGAAATACTTTAAAAACGTGACCAGACACCCTAGCTCACTTCTTAAGAGCATAGAGATGGTGTTACAACAGTTTGGAGTTGGAATTTGAGGTGTAGATATGCTTTAGAAGTGTAAACATGTCAACCGGGAATTCCATGCTAAAAACAGAGTGATGAATGAACTATTTTTGTTTACTACTTTTACGAGGGCTGAGGGTCTCTGTAAATGTATTTAAGCCCTCATCAGATCATCTGGCTAGCATGTTTAGACCCTCTAGATGTATTTACTACAGTGTGGAGTCCAAATTCGAGGTCTAAGTATGCTTTAGATATGTAAACAGAACACCTGATTTTTTAACGTGTGTTAATGAGTACACCACTATCAAACTAATAGTGATGGGCTATTATTACAACTCCAGGGATCTGTGTGTGTCTTCAAAATGGATTCTGTATGGTGTGATTTAAATTGTTTGTCTTTTCCTCGTAGAAAGTTGCATCTGTGCCCTGCCCCCCTTTAGGTTTGAGCCCTCGTCCTCCCAACTGACCCCGTGGCCCTCCGCTGCAGCAGAACTGGCCCTTGAGTACCGCCAGAAGGGGACCACTACCTAGAAGATCAAGAGGGTGGACAGGGTGTACATGGAGGCAAGGGACACAGTGGCACTGAAAGGAGGTGACCCCAGAGCGTGATGTGCGTAGGATGATGGGTCGGGCGCTGATACAGCTGTGTGAGCTAAATCAAAGGATACTCTCTCAATGGTAGGTCAAATGTTTTAGCTGCTCAGTCCCTGTTATTTACAATAAGACCAGACAGTGCATGAGGAGACACTGTCATTACATTTTGAGGCCCCCGACACACCTGGCACCCCCACTGCACCTGAGACCTTTATTTCCCTGGGAAGCATCCAGGAGCCCTCCAAGCCCACCTAGGGAAAGTTCAGGTGGAGGTTCAGCTGCACAAAGCGGACAGCCCCCACCACCACCCAGGAGTGCCTGGTTCCTCAGGAGGAGTCCACCAGCTGCCTTCCCTTCATAAAAAATCTGAGGAGACTTCTTAAAAGGAACAAATGTTTTAGCACAACGCTGTGGTCATATTCAGTTACCCGCTTTAAGGACTGTACATAAATGGTGACATTTAATTATTTGTACAGGTCCGTGAGAACACAGAGGGAGACAGAAAGGACTGTGGTGGCACCTTGACCAGGCAATGCAGACGGGCTCAGCAGGGTCGACCCAGAACCCAGCAGCATCGGCAACGTATCGTCCAGCAGCAGTGGACCCACAGCCCAGCAGCAGTGGCGGTGTAGCGTCTGACAGCAGCGGCCGGTTCTGCAGTGGCGGTGTATCGTCTGACAGCAGCCGACCCAGGGCCCAGCAGCATCGACAGTGTATCGTCCAGCAGAAGCAGACCCAGGGCCCAGCAGCAATGGCGCTGTATCGTCCAGCAGAAGCAGACCCAGGGCCAGCAGCAGTGTCAATGTATCGCCCAGCAACAGCGGACCCAGGGACAGCACACACACGCGCTGCCACGGCTACACAATGCGCACACAAACACATCAGCACTCTACTCTCCCTCTCTCACACACACACCTTTTGATTTTGTTTGGTTGTTTTTTGTCATCTTTTACTCATGATACTAGCTACCCAGCTAACTCCTCGAACACACTACGGCATACACAAACACACACACACACACACACACACACACACACACACACACACACCCATCCACTCTCATACCACACCACTACTGCTCTGTACACACTGAATCAAACACGCCTTGAACTCTCACTCTCACACACACCTTTTAATTGTTTTGTTTTACAGTCTTTTTTTGCAGTGTTACTATGCCATAGAAACCCTGTATTTCACATTCTCACTGCATCCTCCACACTACACACTTACTGTACATGCACCAGACTTCCTCACACATTCTGATGGTCATAGGTATTCATCACTCACTCCTCAAACACACACACACTTCATCATCCATCAACTCAGACATTCATTCAGATCTCCCTACACACTGCAACAACAAAGCCACACACAGTCAGACACACCTTGAAACATACACACACTTTATCCATCAGATCTCCCTAAATCCACTGAATCATCCACACATTACACTAGACACACACACACACACACACACACGCATGCCCTTGCACCTTTTTCTAACACCTTATATTGACTTTAAAACACTTTTATTTAGAATGTTATGTACACATTTTCAGTGATAACAGGATTTTTCTTGCAATACAATGTTTGAATGGCCTACTGTTATGATCCACATTAATCATTCAAGCACTTATGTGAAATTGTAAGTTTAAACTAATAAAGTTGTCCTCCGTAGAGGGGGGGTGGTGGTGGGCCAAAATAGTTTCATAGCAGTATTGCTTTATTCTCACTTGAATTGTTTGTACTTGTTACCATCTGTGGTGGAGTGCTACCAGCACCCCATAACTAATGTACATGATTATTCATAAATAAAGTTTATTTCATGAAAATTCTGCCTGTGACTTTTACATTGAAATGATCTCACCATCAGTACCTATCAACAAGATAAAATATACTATTAAACACTGTCTCAATCATGGATAAAGGAAGGATGACATTATAATATACATTATATGACTATACATTATAAGACTTTATTTTACATTATAAGACTTTATTTTATAATATAATACAAAGTTCATGTTAAGGGAAATAAAAAATACAGGACATTAAAATATTGGAGGAAAGCTCTTCCAGTATGGAGAGGGGACCAATTTGTTTACCCTGCATCTGTAAGACAAATGAAGAGAAAGGGAGGGGTAGAGAGAAGACAGTCTCAATACAAACACTCAGCAATCAGGTCTTTTAGAATTGTTCACATTTTAAAAGGTATTTCAAGAGTTTTTACAACATTTACACTCATTTCTACATTTCTACATACTCGTTTTTACTCGTTTTTACATATTCGTCATATATTTTGAATGCTTCTGTCGCGATTCGAACCCGCGATTTCGGTGGAAAATTGACACGATAATGATATGCGCACGTCAGATTAAGGCTTCGATTTGATTGGCTGTTTCTCCGTTACACCTATTCACGGCTGGCCCCCGCGGGTAGACTGCGAATAAATAACCTGACCGATTGAAGAAGGAGGCGTGGCAAATTCCGTCACGCTCCTCCCGAACTTCCGTTTGTAAAACGCCATTTATGGATGCTTTTGACTAAACTAGTGAGCTAATAACTACAGCACACTTGCCATACACATATCAACCATAAAACAGCTGACTGATGAAATTTGGAAGAATATTTGGGGACAATGTAGTGGAAAAGATGTTTGACTTTTTCAAGGGGATTTCATCCCTAGACCAGTAGGCCTATAGTGTGATGCCATATCATTAAAATATAACTGCCAAGGGATTTTCTTGTTATTTGTATCAATATGTCGGTTCAATTATGGAGTTGACATTTTCTGTCATGTTATGGTCATGGTAAGAACATGCTTTTCATCTTGTACGCCAGACTATATAGAATGTGGATGTGAGCAGCCACAGGGAGCAAGTGGAGGGCAACAGGCAGTGGACTAACAAGTACTAGAGCAGACACGTGGCCGTGTTCTGGAACATGTGTGTTCACATGCAGGCAGACCTATTAGGCCCACTCTGCCCATTATGAAATCAAATATAGTCTTTTTGACATCAATTTTATTGATTTTGTCGCCCGGATTATACGTGTGATAGGTCATGTGGAATCAAGAGTACACACATACACTGTATGCATTTGACCTGAGCATACATGCATGCAGGGACAGTTCGGCTGCCCTATAGTATACTGTACTGCAGGGTTTGACAGTTTGTCCTAGACCATAGAATGACTGTGATAATGTAGTGGTGCGGTGTGTTCACAACCAGGTATATGAATACTAGCAAAGACCCAAAGGGATAAAAGCTCAAACTCAAAGATTAGAACGAATAATGTCTGCATACAACACATCAGCCTTGTTCTACCAATACACATTCCTTGTGTTCACTGTGGTCAGGAACCATTCCAGTGAATTCAAATTGGACTTAGACACAGTAAATGAATGTTGATCCAAACTGAAAATGATGTAATCAGCTAATCATATACAATGATATACTAGAAGTGTTATTTTTATGTTAATATGTTTCTCACTGAGGTTTTGAAGCAGTTTGGCGAAATGTCTGCTTTTTCCACTGTGGTACGGTGCCGAGTCAGCAGGGGCTAACAGACGCCTGCACTAATGAGGGGGAAGATGGCTCACCTTGTCACTCAGATCCCGAGAGACATAGAGCAGCACGTCACGAGCCACATCTGCAAAACACTGTTCCTTGGACACCTGTGGCCAACCCAACCAAAGAGACATATGTCTTAATGTAGCCTTTGATAGCAATACATTTATGGTTAAAATGGATAATAATTTAACTTCAAGACTACTTTTAGTTAGCCATGTAACCCTTCATGGTTTTAAACAAAGACACCATCCCCTCCCCCAATGGAATGCTAATGTGCTGGTTAGTTACACAGGACAAAGGATATTACCTTGATATAATGTATCCATGTGTCATGAAATGTAAATGTATTCATGTTTGGTATCATTCTGATAGTCTCCTTACAAGGATTGTAATGATTTGATTGTGAGAATGTTTGGAACATTCTATAAGTGATATTTCTGATATATATGATATCTCTCCTCATGCTATTCTGATAAGAATTGATAGGTGTGAAGTGGGTGTGAGTAGGTGTGTCTGATGCCAACTGGAGAACCAATCATGTGGGATTGTTTTTGGCGCCATTTTCTTCTTTGTTTAAAGCATTTAAAAAGTAACTAAACTGCAAGGTTTGTCAGATTTTAGATTTTGGATTGTCAGACTAAGGATGTAGCGGAAGAGAGGAGGAGTTGGCTACAGGCCAACCTAGGCCTTTCAGGCCTGGGCTAGGCCTACATAGACCATAGACCTTTTTTTTGTACCCTCTCAGCTTGTAAACAGAATAAACCTGATTCCTGAGTTTTTCCTGAAGTTTGCCAGTCTAAGATTAATATTAAGTAATTATTCACCACAATTACTTTCACCTTTCAAGTCAAATGTTATAAGCTAATATGATATGCCCTTAGAAAACCCTACTTCTTACCAAAGAATACAATACATTATTTTTAAAAAGTGTATAGCGGAGAATGAATGCTTGGAAAACAAACAAACTGGGGCATTCCCTTCCCACCCAATAAAATGAACCTTCAAGCTTTATGCTGAATAAGTGTGTTAGTCTAGGTTGTGATCTATGACTATCCAGAATGAAGACACATACAGATGCACATAAACAAACACACCTGGTAAGCTGTGATGTAGGCCACCGCCAGCTGGGCCTGGTCGTACAACATCTTCTCAAAGTGGGGCACATGCCAAGAGGAATCTGTGGAGTAACGGTGAAAACCCTGAGAAAACAGAGAAGGAAGGGGAGGGAGAGAGAAAGCACAAGAGATGGAGGGAGAGTCTTATTGAAAGTACAAAATGAAAGTAAAATAGGAGAAAACATCAGTCAAAGTTTAAAAAATCTAGAACTTTTATAGATGGTGTATAGTACTGTAATACTATAATATAATACCCTTGCATTGGGGGTAACAAGGACAATATTTCACATTCTATCATTGTGAAATGATTAAATATGTTAAATTGATAAGATCTCATCACAGTTCAAACAATTCAAGTGTAATTGTCTTCAAGCTATTTAATGCATAATACTTATGAGCCTGAAAAACAATCATCAAAGCCTTTAAAAATATGTTCCTTGTTCTCATCTGTGTTTACTTAAAAAATAGTACTATCCACACACTCCACACTTCTATGCAATCATAAGTCATAAGTTCTCTAGCCATCTTTAAAGGTTGTATCAGTGATTGCAGGCCCAAAAAAGGACCAAACATAAATGATCACATTCATCTAATCTTTCCTAACGATCCGCTAGCTGCCTGCCCCATAAGCAGGCCGTTAAAAAAATGTGTCTCTGTAGGCAGCCTAGGCTCTGAGATCTGCACACAAAAACAATTGCTAACAACAAGTGTTGCCAAAATAAAGTGTTCCAACCAATAACCAACGAGATGCGTGTTCAGGAGAGTTTCAATTGCACGGGAGGGAGGGGGAGGGAGTAGCGAGCTTTTTTTGTTTGTTTGAACGTCAACAGAAGTGACGTTACCCCGCCATCGCTGATACAACCTTTAAAGCTCACTTCACCCTGGATGGCCCTTAAATCCCACCTAGATCTAGGAAGCCAGTGAAGATGCTGAGTACAGTCTTCAACTGCAGCCTCTGAGATTCATTCCGACATCAACCAAGGAGCTCAAAGCTTGGCTTGTTCAGGTGAATAAGTCAAACCTGCCTGAAAGATTCAAATCCTGGATTTAGCAACATGGCATACAGCCTCACATTCTCTGGTCTCTGTATCATGATGCTGTATCAAGTACAGATATTAGAGCAGTGAAAGACCTTGGAAAGAAAAATCACCATCTACCTTCGCAGGTGGCTCAGCTTGTCGTAGAGTCTTAACAATGCAGTAACAATGCAGCAACATTCTGAAGCTTCCATTCACCAGCACTGCAGAGGAGCTGCCTGAAAGCCCAGGGAGAGGGTTGCTATCATGATCCCAGCATGATCCCAGCAGCAGAGTGGTAGAAAAGCCCTATCTAGGGTTGCACCAATACTGGTATCGAATATTGTATCGGTGTGAATATACTCATACTCATATATGATAGAAATACTGCCTTATTGATAACTCATATCGCAAAGTACCCATATGTACAGTAAGTATTACTCATACTCGGTCTAAAAATAGTGGTATTGGTGCATTGCTAGCTCTATCCATATTCCTAGCCCCGACAACATCTCATCCTCTGAGAGCAATGCTTCAAAACAACTGGTTATGGTGAAACTGACAGGAAACTGACAGAACCTGAGAGGACCACATGGAGGAAGCATTCAAGAGAAAGCATACAAAGTAGCAGAATCTTCTGGGCCAATGGTGGAGACAGGGATGGCGAGCTAGCTGCAAGCCTGTATGAGTGGGTTGCAGAGTCTTTGTGAGTCGCTCGCTCTGCAGAGCATTTGTACTGCTTGGCATCACAGAGATAGAAAAAAGAGGAGTCATCACATCCACCTCTGAGGCCGCAAAGAGAGGGTCCAGTTGCTTCTGGATCAAGAGGATTGATCTGTGGATCACTGCTACTGTAATGCAATTTGGAGAGTGATGGTCCCTGACTGGGTATGATGTTGCAGGACCCGAGACACCCAATGAGCATCACTGAAGATGTGCCCAAGTGCATCCGCAAAACATGAATAGGAGCTCCAGCTAAGTGACTACTAGAACATCAAATTGTACTGCCGTTCAAAAGTTTGGGGTCACTTAAAAATGTCTATACCACTCTACTATAGACAGAATAGCAGCTGACTGCTTCTTCCCTACATGTTTCCTGCATAGTTTTGAGCTATGTTTTGACCACTTTTTGGATGAAATTGTCTCCAATCAAACACGTCCACAGGGTGAGGCATGGCACTGCAAATCAGAGTGAAAGCCTTCTTTCTTCAAGATTCCTTTTACTCAGTATAGTTTCCATTTTACTGCCACCAAAGCACAACCAGACCATTCCCTCCACCATGCTTGACACTTCTCCAGCATCTGGTTGGTCACTAATGTTCTTCTTTGTGATCAGAACAGCAGAGCTTTGTCCGTGTATAAAAAAATTTTCCTGTCTTCTTTTACCAATCTTCATCTTTTCTTTACTTTTCTCTTTTTGGCTAGTCTGAGATATAGGGGTTTTTTTCTCTGTCTAGAAGATTGGCATCCTGAAGTCACCTCTTCTGTTAACACTGGTGTTTTGGTACTATTTAACAAAGCTGCCAGTTGAGGACCTGTGATATGTCTGTTTTTCACTGGACAGACTAATGTCAAGCATTTGTTCACTGGGGCCTCCCAAATCCTTTCGAGTTTATGCTTTTCTGTGGAGGGAGTAGCACACAGCGATGTATGAGATGTTCCGTTTCTAGGCTCTTTCTCACATGGAACGTCCTTCATTTCTCAGAGCAAAAAGAAAGTTTCAGAAGAAAGAAGAAAGTTCTTTGTTTCTGGCCATTTTGTGCTTTTAATTGAACCCACAACAAATTATGCTCCAGATACTCAATTCATCTAAAGAAGGACAGTCGTATTGCTTCTTTAATGAGGGCAACAGTTTCAGCTGTGCAAACATAATTACAAAAGGCTTATCTAATGAACAGTTAGTTAGCCTTTTAAAATTCTAAACTTGAGCCCCATTTACACACAAGATAAACGCTAAAGTTGAATCAGCAAACACTGCACCTGCAATGTAGTGCGATACACACTTTTCTTCTGTGTGAAAACAAGCCAATTGGTAAGCGGGTTTGAGAAGGGCAAGGGGGGGGGGGGGGGATTTACCCGCTATACTAATATGAGACATTTTTTTGAGACATTCAGCCTTGCTTCAGGCAATGTTCGTGGCATGTTTCTTGGTTGCAAATTAATGTTAGTTGCTAAACTGTGCTTTTGTTAGCTTGCATTGTTCACAATATCTAGCAGATGCTACTTAGTTTAAAACACTCTTGAATACATCTTTAAAATTAGAGCTTACAGTAGAGCCACAGTGCTTCAATCACAGCATAAGCAATCTTAGGTGTCTTGAAAGGCACTTTATACTGTATATAAAATGCATTATTATTATTATTATTATAAGGGAAAGGGTTAAAAGGATGCTTGTGCAGCTCTGCTGCTTGGTCAGTTCATAAGCACACTAGTAACTGCCACTGGTTAAGAAATACAGTAGCTAGCAAAGATTGGAGATACATAGCAAAGATTAAATCTCGCAGTCATACAACTTCAATGGAGAGAAGTGAAGCCTATTTGAACCAGTTTCCTGGGCATCGTTTATATCACAAGCTCAGTTTGGTGACATAGACGTGACATTGAACAACAGACTGTCACACAGTCACTCATCTAGCCCACACCCAGAATATTAAGAACGTGCTTTGAGTTAAAGTGCAGCTTTTGGAAGGTAATTTGTTCCAACATAGTGCTAATCCAACAAAACATCACTTAATATTTTTTTTTTTTCCGAATACTTTCTAATTCTCTATAGCTTTAAATGAAAAAGCCCGTAATAAATACAATTTAGAAAACCATTTATTACGGGGTCATAGAGTGAGATACAAGGTAAGGTATCAGTCGTACGATGTTTTATTTCTTTGGAAATAAACTGTGGTCACATAAAGGCTTAAAACGCGTTAGATGTAAAATTATTAGATGTCAAAGTGACGTCCAAATGAATGGGGTCAATGGAATGCTAACTGTAAGTGGTCATTTATCAACCTCAGACCCTACCATTAGTGGCATCCTTTCTGAACGGTCTACCCTTGGCAATAATAGCTAGAATAGTTTGTAGCAAAGATAATACACCTGACCTTGCATGTTTACTCTTGAAAGATTGCAGAGACGTGAACCCGTTAAATGCCTTCGTGTGACAACAGAGGAGACCTGTTACTTTATCATTACGGGGGAGCGTGTGAGAACGCAAAAAAATGATGATTTTTTTCTCTTTTCTTTTCTGAGTGAGGCTTTGTATTAGCAGACAGAGTGCGCCTTTGGAACATAGGATGGATGGTAGCTAATAAAAGGCCTCTGTACACTTACACCTACTGTACATATATTGCATTAAGAATCAACCATTCCTGTTACAATGGTCACTTGCAACATTCATGTCTACACCATACTACTGATTGATCAGGTGCTATTTTAATGGCCAGAAAATGTGGCTTTTTCTTCAAAACAAGGAGATTATAAAGTGACCCCAAACATTTGAACAGTAGCATAAGGTGAGGTAATATGCATAGCATCATCTCAGCAAATCTCAGTAGTGTGGCTCAAAAAAATTGTGTTGTGTTCATTATGAAACAGTATCTAGAAGATTAAGACTGCACATAGTTTTCATTTTATCCACTAGTACCACAGATCATATTATGGTGACAAACGTGTAAGATATAAAGGATGCCTTTTAAAAAGGTGGAGAGTGGAGAGCAGAAGAGTGGGGCATAATCTTGAAACAAATAAAGATGATCCAGTCCAATAAGACTTACGCATTATGTCATTGCCTAAATCATTGCAATACCATACTTGTGCTGGTTCTCTCTTCTATCACTTGGTGGGTGCTTTTTAGATTTTGCAAGTGCTACTCTTGCCCCATCTGCTGGCAAGTTAGTTTTGGTTTCCTAAATTGACAAAAATGACAAATAATCAAACTGTGGGTAAACTCATTAAGTATGAAAAGGCAAAAATGTCACACCCTTCTCATTTTAAAATGGACTTTTATGCTTTGACTGTATGTATGAGTGTCTGATGGTACGTCTGCCCTGAGTTTAAATTTGCTGTCTTTTTTGTAGTTGTTGTAATACTTCACCTTACATTTCAGATTAGTGAACTGTACATGTTGTGATCCATGTGATGTTTTGATTACCTGTGCCACGTGGTCATGGACGCCCCCGAGTGCCATCATACGAAGAGTGTGCAAGGCCATCTCCAAGGCCTCCACGCCCTCAGAGGTAGTGCGGTTCTCCGCCCAGAATGACATCAGGAACATCAGATTCACTGTGAAGTAGGAGAATTCATGTGCCATCAGTGCCTGCAGTCAAACGTCTGCTCAGTTTCCTTCAAATTGTCACTATCTGGGACTGAACAAATAAAACATGCTGATATAATGTAGCTATTTTTAATAACTTGGTTACCTGGTGAAGGGAACTTAGGTGCTTCTCTAAATCCTTCATAGTCTTCATCATAGGAATGAGCCAACTGTTGGAAACATCTGTTGGCAACATCAGGGCCTGAGGGACCTTCATTAGCTGCAATGGTGGTTCCCTTCCTGAGGGCCTCTAGTGCTCTCTCCCCACTGGACTCTAGCGCCTCTCTGTTCCCCTGCCACTACAGCACATACCACAGAAAGACAGTATGAGGAAAATAAAAACTATGGCTACTCGCTAGTGTTACAAGCTACTGCAAGTTTATCTACTCAAACATAGTATGACACAGGGCCGTAGTCACCATAGACATTGAGGGGGACGTGTCCCCCCCCCAATATTCAAATATGACCAAAATGTCCCCCCCAATATTCGGACATAGAAAAATACAGAAAGAATAAAGCGCTATACTAGGCCTACAGGAAACCAACACGTATCTGAAATGTAATCAAACGTAAATAACGCACAAATTAGTGACCTATGGTTCCAGAGTAGCCTACACCCCTGAGTGGTTTGTCCTGGTGATTTTCCGTTTTTCGTTAGTGGCGTGCGCTATCAAAAGCTTCCATTTACTGCACCCTACTGCGGTGAGGTAGGGCTGTCAACAATATCGCAAAAGCTACCGGAACAATTTTCACAAAACTTCTTGGAAAGGTAAGGAAATCCCATACATGTTTGGAGCGATCAGACTGAAAGGGAACATTTTCCATATTGTAGCCTATTCTCGCAATGATAGCGAAAATGAAACGTTTTCAGAGGGGCAAAAAAGGGCATTTTCCACTATAGAATTTCACAAGTGGGGTGTCATTGGAAAGGGGAGGAAGTGTAGTTTCAGAATGTGGTGAAAGATCCCTTGCAAAATCCTTCATGGGATATTTGTCCCTGTTCAAGTGTTGAAATTCTGCAATTTCACAAATACATATTATATTTTCAGAGGGGCAAAAAAGGGCATTTTCCACCATAGAATTTCACAAGTGGGGTGTCATTGGAAAGGGGAGGAAGTGTAGTTTCAGAATGTGGTGAAAGATCCCTTGCAAAATCCTTCATGGGCTATCTGTCCCTGTTCAAGTGTTGAAATTCTGCAATTTCACAAAATATATACTGTTTTTAGAGGGGCTAAATATCCAATTTTCCACCATAGAATTTCACAAGTGGGGTGTCATTGGAAAGGGGAGGAAGTGTAGTTTCAGAATGTGGTGAAAGATCCCTTGCAAAATCCTACATGGGATATCTGTCCCTGTTCAAGTGTTGAAATTCTGCAATTTCACAAATACATATTATATTTTCAGAGGGGCAAAAAAGGGCATTTTCCACCATAGAATTGCCCCCCCCCAGTGTAAAATGAACAAAATTATTGAATAGAAAAAAACATAACACAACATGTATCAAAAGATCCAGCACAGGAAAAAAAAAAAACTACATAATCTGCCGCCCTCTACATAACCCCCCCCCCCCCCCTCTAAATTACCAAATTATTTAATAGAACACAAAAGGCAACATTTCTCAAAACATTCGGCAGTGGAGTCAACAGAAAAAAGATATACAGGCTTTTGAATGTCTGTGAACAATGCCTGTTCATCTGCAACAGGCACATGCCTGTGTTATCGCGGATTTGCGGTCAACACTGGCCCCTTGTGGACGAGGTAGAAAATTGCATTATTTAAGGTGGAACAGAAACTTAACTCCCCCGCGATCTGAAAGTGGTCTTCCCCCGCGGAAACGAAAGTGGTGCCAAGTTCAGCCTCGTGTGATAGCGGTGGTCACGTCATGAAGCAGGATTAAAACCTGCTACGCTGGCACAATGCTTCAAGTGCTTTGCACAGCGACGACCAGTCCATTGTGCTACGGGAGCGCTGTTTAATGTCGTGCTCGGTGTTCTATCCATTATGACAGTCTCGTGACGCTGGCCGTAGCGTGCGTCGGTCAAAGGCCCTCGTTCTCGTAAAAAATGATTTTTATTTCTCCGGCTGTTGCAACTGATATCAGTGGTTAATATGAGTGCCCTCAGGAAACAGCACTACAGACAGACAGCAAACAGTTAGAAACAGTCACGCAATTGGCTTCTTAAAGTGCTATAGATAGCACAGCGCTGCCTTTTCTATGTGTGCCACGGAGACGCTGATTAATGCAGTGCCCATTATATACATGATTAGAGTCTCGTGGCGCCGGCTACTGCGGTGTAGGTCAAAGTCCGCCGCTCGCGACATCCCCCTATTTTGTAAAATGGATTTTTATTCCTCTGGGAAAAATCGCCAATTTGTGTAGTGGAGCTTCAGAATAACGGCAAATAGCAACTTAGCAAATAGCTTTTACTGACAACTTTAAGCAGTAGCAAACGCATGCTGTATCCAACTCATACATTCTTCTGTAACAGTGCCTCCTAGTGGCGGAATAATAAAGCTGTAAAGTATTACAGAACACAACAAGAGTGTTTCTGTAGCAAACTGGCATCGGTAAAGTCACTAAAAATATGACAGGTTTTGCCATACTGACAGCTTGCCGACTTCATGTGCTAATTTGGAAATGGAAAAAAACATACTCCCACCTTCCCGTAACTACCTGGAGAGGAGATCCAATGTATCATTTGACACATGATAGAAAAATGTGTCACCTCAGCATTAAGGTCTCTCTTCTCTCTCTCAAAAAACACACACACACGCACACACACACACACACACACACACTCTCTCTCTCTCTCTCTCACACACACACGCACACACACACACACACACACACACATACACACACACACAGCCATTCCTGAAGTCTGTTTTAGGACTCACATTATGAAAGTATCAAGTTCAAGGCTGTTGGGAGAGGGTAGGAAAGCCAGCTTCTTCATCATGCTTCCTCCCCACTCTGTGAGCACACTGACTAAAGTAAGAGAGAATCAGCAGAGATACACCAGTCACCTCACAGCCTCCATGCAAATGTACAGTACTTACACATACACGATTTCATGTATTATGCATAGGGCTGTAACAATATATAATATTCAATTCGAATTTCGATAATATTAAAATTGTGATCCACAATCTCATATTGCGATTCGAGACGACAGAACCACGATACACCCCCCTCTCCAACCCCAGTAAAATGGAGGCATGAGCCGGATCATGACACCAGTGAAAGCGTGAAATGGGCAACCACACTGCTCCTCCATCCTCTTGCTTTGCTGGGGTATGTGACCATTCTTATCACCATGGATACAATATCAATTTGTTAGTGCAGAGATGCAGATGGAATGAGAATATTTTATCTAAATGCAACATTAGGGTTACAGAGGTTGCATAATTTCCTGATCCAAATAATTCTGAACTAAGCGATCCATTGGACTTTTTTACTCTTTGGCTTTTGCAGTATTGTCTCTGATGCCCCTCCACAGCCTGGCCTAAACCTTCAGGTCTTTTATGAACTCACGCAGAGGCACATAGTACTGGACAGTGTGCAGGAAGAGCGGAGAGAAACAAGACTGAGAAACACCAGTGACCTCCAACAGCAGCAGTCTGACTCTGACTCTGAGAAGTTCAAACATCCTAGATCAGGGGGGGCCAACCTGCGGCTCACTAGCCGAATGTGGTTCTTTGCTAGCTCTTGTGTGGCTCATGGCTGTTGGGTTGATGTTCTCACTTTTTCTTAGACTTATGAGTTATTTTACTTTTATGTAGCCTATTTCTGATAAACAAAATGCATTTTAGTATTTGACAATAATGCCAATAAAGATTCCAATATTCTAATTTCATTTTACCGTCTTGACGAACAGGAATCTAACACATTTGTTTTGCTTAGACAGGTTTAATGATACTGTCGAAATTAACATGAAAGAAAACATATAGCCTGAAAACTAAACACAAATAGGAGGAGGAACATTCTATTTGAACAGGAGGATTTGTATATATTTGTATATGTTTGTATTTATTTGTATATACATGTATTTGTATATGATTTGCCCTTCTGCTTGATACGCCAGACGTATATGCTGTATACAGTATAAAGCTTCAAACCAGGAGATTCCCCAGAGTTTTCCCAAAATCACTGAACTTCTGAAGTACACAAAGTACATGTATTTAAATGCCAATTAGCTGAGGGGGAATTTGTGAGGTGCCTCCTGAAGATGATGATTTGAGTGTTCACTAAATGAAGAAAAAGAACAGAGCTATTCACGGTAAGCCTACAGTATATATCGCATTAGGCCCGCTGGTCACTGTTGCTTATGGAACCCTGGAGGGGTCATTGCAAGACATTTTTCGGTGTATATCCAGAAAACGTGCGTTCATTTTTCAAAATTGTGCTCTCTTTTTATTTTTTGTAAAATGAGCACACAATTTAAAATGTGTGCACGATTTACTATATTGAGAGCACATTTTAGTAAAATGAGCGCACTATTTAGTAAAATGAGCACACGATATACTACATTGTGCACACAATCTAGTAAAATGAGTGCACAATTTACTAAAATGAGCGCTCAATTTACTAAAATGAGCGCACAGTCTCTCAATATACAAAAATATCTTGCAATGACGCCTCCCTCCTGGGCTCTGTACAGTAGTTGCTGTTGTAGCGTGGGCATCTTTTTTGTTGTGCAGCTCTTCAGAGCAATATGGGCTTTTTTGGCTCTTCGTGTTGGATTGGTTTGCCTCCAGGGCAAAGAGAAACATCTCAATAGGAAAGGACTTACCTCCTACACACACAGGTGGAAACAAGACTGCAGAGAGAGAGAGGGCAAGAGAGAGAAGAGAGAGAGAGAGAGAGAGAGAGAGAGAGAGAGAGAGAGAGAGAGAGAGAGAGAGGCAGTCAGAGAGGAAGTAGGAAGTGAGAGACAGACAGACGTGAGGTAGATGAGGAAAAGACAGTCACATGTGGAGAAGGTCTGAACATGTCATCCTTCAGAGAAACACATGGGAAGAGAGAGAAGATATGAGAACGCTAGACAGTGAGAGTGGCAGGGAGAATGACAGAGAAGGAGAGGAAAAAAAACTCCTGTTAGAGAAAAACAAGAGAAGAACCAGACAGAATGAGTCAGACAGACAGACATGGTGACAGGGAGAAGGAACGAAGAAGCAAGACAATGAGAGTGGAAAAGAGAAGGACAGAGAGAGGGAAAGAAAAAGATAGAATATGTGAGTGTGTGAGAAAGAGAAAGAGAAAGAAAGACACAGTGAGAAGGAGAGAGATGTACCTGTCTGTCATCCTAGTGAAGCAGAGCTAGATAGAGCGGGGTGTGAGCTGGATAAATGATGGCGGTAATTAGCACGTTCGGAGCATCGGTGCTTTTCACAGCACGCCTTCAACAGCGGCACGCCTTGACAGTTAGCGCATGTAAATGATTCAGCATTCACAACTCATTTAACAACACACATATTGACAACTGCACTCGAGACAGCATTATCTGCACGACTCTCGTGCTGAAAATAACTGTGTGGAATTATCACTTCAAGTAAAATGTCTGCAGTGGAGTAAGGGAGCTGTCCGTCAAGATTCACACTGGATCAGGATTGAGTTTTAATCAGTTTCTTCTGCCCAGTTAGAATGGATGTAGTCAGAGAAGCCTTTAGTTATGAGAATGTACTTTATACTTGAATGCTTTAGTCCAACGCTCAAGAACAGTGTGTGTTTTTTGAGTGATGGTGGAGGAGAGTTTTTCTGTCATCATCTCTCTACAGCTCCTCAATCGCCACGGATAACAGATTAGCATAGCGCTGAAACTGTGGTAAGTGGTGAGGAGCCTTCTTGTGAGATTATCTTGCGATTATCTGTGCGCAGCCCCATGGGGTACATTCTCTCTGCTTCACCTGCTCATTTCTTCACACACACACACACACACAGAGAGAGAGAGAGAGAATAAGCTGCTGACAGAGGAAAATCTCCATAATCAAGCATACAGCGATTGCACGCTCCAACATCTAGCTGTGGTGACAAGACGGAAACAAGAAGAACTACAACTGATGCTGGCGATAGTTTTCCAGTTAAAATAATCTCTACAGTAGCAGGGTTTGAACAGTGCCATGGGGTAGTCACAACAGGCCCCAGTGCAAGCTATCATGATGGGCTCAAGTGCACGATCAGTTACTAGTTTACACACACACACACACACACAAACATATACATATATATATATACATACACACACACACACACACACACACACACACATATACTGTATATATACACACACACACACACACACACACACAGAGGGAAAATCTCCATAATCGGCCAATCGCATGCTCCAACATCTAGCAGCGGTGACAAAACACAAACAGAAGCACCGCAAGTGATTCTGGTGATAGCTTTCCAGTTAAAATAATCTCCAGTTTGAATAGATGGAGGTGCCATGAAAAAATCTTAACCCTCCCCAGCCTATTTATCTGTTTAGGGGCTGACTCTCTCAGATCAGCCAATGCAGGAGTGATTTCCTTAGAGGCGGTGATTTGTCTTTAGTGATGTGGGCCAGACTACCATGCGGCTCATTCTCTTTCTGCAGGTGAGCTGGAGTGTGTGTGTGTGTGTGTGTGTGTGTGTGAAAGAGAGAGAGAGCGTTCTACAAATCAGCAGCAGAACAGCTAAAACCCCCTCAGGATCTGGGGACTCTCTAAGCCTTAGAAATTGAACAAATGCTGTCTCACAGTTTTTGTGTTGATGTTTTGAGGAACTTGGTATAAAGTGCAGAAACAGTGTGGTGCATTTTAAATAATGTCCTCTCATTCTCTCTTTCAAGTGGCTGAAGGACCAAGGTGATAAACCTGTAACAAGAGAGAACAGATTCATGCAGTATTTGGCAATATGATTGTAGCTCTACTCCTAGACCATTAAAGTGTCCCCTAAACAAATACATGCAAACATGCAAATGTTATGTAGAGGACTGTGAAGTGTATCATGGGATAGTGGTGGTGTTAAGGGTTAGTTGTCACCATCAAGGACATTTGAAAAGGGTGAAGGTAGAGTGTGGTTTCTTACAAATTTTTCACTAAATGTGCCATCTCACTCTCTCTCTCTCTCTCTCTCTCTCCCTATCTACATATCTGTCTGTGAATGTAAACAGCAAGTAAAAAAGATGACTTCTTAAAAAGAACAGAAGAGCGGCAAATGATTTATATTGCTGCATAATGGCCCATTAACGTATAGAATTGCATCAGTTTAGTGGTGGCTCCCCTGCCCCTTTCAGCCGCAAAAAAAAAAAAAAGTCAATTCATTAGGAGCAGTGATGGGAAAACGCTCGCCATTAACAGCAACCTAATGAGGCTCAATTAATAACACAATGGCCCCCTCTTTGTCTCCGATGAGAATGGACCCAGCTACTTTATCAATGTGTGACATGATGGAGACTCAGACATCACAAGGGTCTTGAGGACACGATCACAACAGAGGTGGAGGAGATGCCCATCACAGGAGTGAAAAAGAGTGTGTGTGTGTGTAGTAGGGTAGATGAGGGAGTTGACAGTAAGATCGTTAAGAGGGGAAATAGGTAACACTGTGTGCCAGTTGTAGAAGAAAACTCAAGCTCTTTGTGAAATGTGGGCGTTGTTCAAACACTGCCAGCCTGTCGGTGCCACTGATAACACTCATTTCATGAAGATGTAATGTGTGGCTCAATTGCATCAAAGATCTCAGATTTCTCTCTCTCTCTCTCACACACACACACACACACACACACACCAATCCATTTTGCTGATGCATGAAAATCACGGGCCACCTTTCTTGAGTTTCAAACTCGTATCGACTTTCACAATCATCGGGGCCTCTCTGTCCAGAGAGAGCGAGAGCTGCCACAGACAGTTTATGTTTGCCTTCCTGTTTGTGCGCTCATTAGGTTCAGTTGGAGTTTTCCAGTGGGAGACGTACCTTGCTCCGCCATGCTATTTCTGAAAGCGGTAAACAGACTTGCCAATTACGTCAACACTTAAATGACATTACCGGTCAGGGGAGAAACCAGGGCTGTAGTGGTAAAATAAGAGGTGGGTAAACTATGAATTCTGTGATCACGGTGAGGTGGACTGCGCCATGCAGTATCGGATTTTTTAAAAAGACATTCAGAACATGTTTGATGATGGTGGAGGTTATTGTCCAATGTTTATAACAATACCAGTGGTATTAAATGGTTCTTAGAGTGTTAATGAGTGCAATGTTAAATGTTGCAATTGGTGAATAAACTCTTTAGAGAGGTGGATTAACACTATTTCTGAAATTTCAGAGGTGGATAAACTGTGTTTACTTGCATTTATTACATGGCTCTTCATAATGCTGAAGAATGCTCCATTCACTTGAATGGGCCTTCCCAACGTTTGGTGGTCTGCTAATTCTCAATAACAGACCGTTGCTAAGTATAACAGACCGCTGTCAAGGACAATGGGCTTTGGCTTGCTTCTATTTCACGTCTTTCATATCCCTACGCAAGGACTAGAACTTCATTCAAAAGTGAAAGCGGACGGTTGATCAGCTGTGTTCTAAAGAATGTTTGATTCAAGTTCAGCGTGTGCTGTTGCAAACTATTTGTTTCTCAGCAAAAGCCACGATGAAACGGTAACAAATAGCCTATAGCCTAGGCTATGTAGGCTAAAGAGTCATATCGTGGGGAGTTTATTGTTTCGGTTTGGCAAGTAGCCGTGTAATAAGCGGGATAATGTATAGAACGCCGGTCATTATTGGGAAAATAAGTCCGCTGCGCGTCGGGGTCCGGTTCGCCATGACGAGACTTATTTTCCCAATAATGACCGGCGTTCTATACATTATCCCTTACTTAGCCTCCACGACATCCCTGGGAGAAACCCTGGATGTTGAGAAATGGTAGGCCTCCTCACTGGAATGCCTCCCCATGAAAAGCGCCTCGAGGCTCAGGGTCTGGTGAGACTAACTATAATGGGCCAGTTCTCGCTTCTGATGGCAGATTTAAAGGTATATTCCACAATTCTAATTCAATAACAAAAAAGAATAAAAATTCAGCGTATTGCTCTTTATTGGTCCTCTAGCTGTCTGTTATTTTTGTGCACTCAAATAAAAACATTTTATAATAACTACACACAATTCATAATGTATTAAGCCTTTGTTACTTATCTCTACCTTAACTCAATGGAAAAGTGGATTGGACTGGGTCATACTCTATTCCAGACTATTAGCATGTTTCTTCAGGAGCGGAGAAGGAAAGAGTGAAACTAGAATGCCTGTTGGGCTGAAGTATCACCACTGTTTCACAAAGTGCACCTTTACGGTAAGTCCAGAGCCATAGGCATCTAGACGCATTGCGGAACTGTGCATGGACGGCCACAGCAATGCTACCACTCTGGAGTGTGTGATGATAGTGTGATAGTGCTTCATTCATCAGCTCCTTTCTCTCTGCATATCAAAAAGGTACTTCTTTACTTTTGAAGCAATTTTCAGCGTTAGCAACACTGAGTCGGAGTTCACTAACTAGACACTTCTGTTACTGGGGAACATTTGCATCCTCAGGAAACAGCAGGAGGTGTGGTGCTGTTTTTAATTACCACATTGCAATTAAAATCTGATAATGAACTGATATAATTATAAGACTGTTAGGTCTGAGTTCAAACAGTAACCTTTTGGATCACTATTATTTAATGCCATTTTGTATCTGTTGCCCCAGGGCTCCCTTGTAAAAGAGATTTGAATATCTCAATGGGACATCACCTGGTAAAATAAAGGATAAATAAAAAATAAATAAATAAAACTAGAATTGCGGTTCCGAGGAACTGCAAGAGTGGGTTTGATCAGTGGCACGGAACTCGGCCTCATCCAAGGATTCCAACGGTACCTCATTTATGAAAATCGGGCACACTGATCAAAGGTTGTCTGCATTAACGCAACATCCAATAAGCTAAAACGCATAAATAACATGGTTGCTATGCTGGTTGCTATGGTGGTCGCTAGGTTGACATTACAGGGGTGGTTTCT
The DNA here is from genome assembly GCF_046254945.1 of Alosa pseudoharengus. Lineage (NCBI taxonomy): Eukaryota > Metazoa > Chordata > Actinopteri > Clupeiformes > Clupeidae > Alosa > Alosa pseudoharengus. The sequence goes on along the minus strand of NW_027468860.1, from coordinate 142,401 downwards.
AGGTTGTTGCTAGGGTAATTAGTTAGTTGCTAGTAAGCCATCTTAAGCTGACTGCATAAAGTGATTATTTTAAGAGATACATTTTCAAACCAGAACTGTGTATAGGTCATGGTTAAAAACGTATCAGAATCTCAGAAATAATCACGTAATGCAGCCAGTTTAAGATTTTTTAAGAAGTCAGATTTTTTAAAGGCAATCAAATTTCTGCTGACTCTCTTCTAGCTGCCGGTTAAAGGCCAGCGCCTCCTGAGAGGCCTGAAGGGTCAGTTCTGAGGTTGTTGACTGCTGAAACCGAAAAATGGACTGCATTTTCTTAAAAGACAATGTGACTGAAGTGCGGGCAAAGTTTGCACAGAAATGTACGATTTTTCCCACCCTCATCGACCTTGTCATAAAACTTGTTTAAATGATCACACGACGCCTCCTTGCTGCTTTGTCGTCTACATCAGCCTTTCACAAACTTCTTTGACCTGAGGCCCAGTCAAGGCATACTTTGGGGTCATAGGGCCCACCTACATGAACCTACCCCCTCCTCCCACCCCCCATCAAATTGTAATATCATCACAATTATTATTTTTTTTATACTATATTGCTATACATGCACTTCAAAACAGTCAATGTTTAAAGTGCTAAGATTGTTCACAAAAGTTTGTGAAAGCATGCACATCAGAGTACTGCTTTACTAATGTAAAATATAATTAGGCCTACACTAGTTTCATTGTTTTTGCATTGTTGCATGATTGATATGCTATTTAATTACATTTCATTTGAATGCCTGAATGTAAGAATTCAGGAAACACAATACCAGCTTTTAACATTTATGTTGTTTACTAGTTTATGTAAATCACATAACACATGAACTGTTTACATACTACTGATAGCCCATTACTGTACACAATAATACTGTGCCCATTCATTAACATTAAACATCAGGCGTCTTGTTTACACATTTAAACCATATTTGCACTTCGAAATTCGCTTCCAAATTGTAGTAACTACATCTACGAAGTCTAAGGAAGATATCTATAAACATACTACATGGTTAAGATACATTTTGACAGAACTACAGACTTCGTGAAAGTAGCCTAGTAGCCCTACATAAAAGGCTCCATTAACTTCATTGCAAAATCGCGGTTGGTCTGTTTACACACTAAAACCATATTTACACTTCGAAATTCGCTTCCAAATTGTAGTAACTACATCTACGAAGTCTAAGGAAGATAATCATGTAGTCTGTTCATAGATAAGATACATTTTGACAGAACTACAGACTTCGTGAAAGTAGCCTAGTAGACCGCCGTCATGCTATCCGGCAAAAGATTCTTTGGACGACGCTATTTATGTATTTCCGGCTCCCATTGACTTACATTGAACACATGTAAACAAAACGTCAATTATGTGCTCAAACTAACGCCGCTGACTTATGAAAACAACCATTCCACTTTGATACGAAACTACATAATTGTACAACATTTATACAACAAAAATCACAGAATTTGGATCAAGTAATGTGGAGAAATCTTATGCAAAGTGTCAACCCCTAACAATGTGCCCATTGCCCAAATTTATGGTCGACTAATGTCGAATGTCAGAGTAATGACATTGAAAAAGGTACCTTAATGATACACTTCAATTCATAAAGGTACGAAGTATAAAAAGAAAAACACAATTTATCAGATGGATTACTCATATAATTTGTAACAAAGTTACAACATTTTTAACATTTATTCGAGGGCACATCTATTCCCAGAACTATAATGGGTGTTAAATATTCCACAACCACTAGATGGGAGCATGACACAGCACATAAAGTACACCTACGTGTCGCTGCGACCTGAAGGATGGCGTGGTTGAATATCCACTTCTCCTGCACTTCGGGTCTAATAGCGGGTGAATTGTATGACCACCAGATGACGCCATTTCACTGCACCTCGGGCCTAATAGCTGCTGTAACTTCGTTTAAGTAATATAAGCCTCGAGGAGCCGACGGTTACACTTGTTTAAGGGGCGTTGTTAGCCACGCTGCAGCAAGCCGGTTAGGCTACAGAAGAAGCCCATAGGCTACAGTCGCGTGTGTTTGTGGTGATTTATTCCATGTATTAACAAAATAATAATGTAACATTAAAGAAATAGCCTACATAGATAAAAAAAAAAAACTAAATAATTACATCAAAAAGTAAAGAAGCTTTATCATTGATATATAAGCTTACTGAAAATCAAATATAGGCCTAACCTACAATTGTGTTCCACAGACAATATGTCCTACAGATAATAACAACAGTAAGAACATAGGTTAACCTAAGTCATGACGACACGGGGGCTTAAGTCTCATGTTGGCCTATGACTACGTAGCCTAGGCTACCAAGCACGTCTGGGTCTGCGACAGTGAAATAGCTCCAATATTAATTGTGTCGCCAATGAGTATGCTAACATGAATCTCATCAGTCACCTATAGATAAGGGTTAGGCTATAACATATGTAGGCTATAATGTAAAAATAGGGTCATATCATATAATGTTGACTTATTAAGATGGGGGAGAGAGCTGAACATATTACACTGAACTAACTGATCCGGATGTCATTGGTCGCAAGGACTGTTAATGGGTGTATCCACAATTGGGACCTTGTTACAAGTTGGTCTTTCAGCTGCTAATGCAATCAGTGGCCGTCAGAAAACATGTTAGACAACTGAGGAATGAGATGCCACACATAAACTGTACAGTCAAACAGAATGCACAAACATCAATGGGAATCCACCAAACACTGCAGGGAACCATGTTATTGTCAATCAGCACTCTGCCACGCTAAATCAGACCCTGCTTATGTTTGTGCAGAGCAGAACAGATATTTGTAGATATGATGCAGGACCTGTTAAGAGAGATTGGCAGCTCAGTCTCCCTCATACTAGTCCCTACAGTGAACGATGTACTGTAATAGCATAGTGCTGCTGCTTCTGATGTGCAAGACAAGACAGGGTATATTCATAATGTGACAGGCAGCATGTATTTATCATTATGTTACAACCTCTGCACAACTACTATTGATGTTAGAAGAACAAAACAATACATCTTCAAATGTTCATTGCTTATTACATGTGTTATCAAAACAAAATCCTTGTCTGCTTTCTGTGTTTTTGCATGCACCTGTCAACAGGGGTGTAAAGACATATTTGTTCACCATGCACTTAGGCTGTTCTAAGTCATTGTTTGTATGTTATAGTATTTGTTGATTTCCATTTATTGCCCATTGATATTGCATTCACATTAGTGTTTAGTATTGCTATTCTCCTTATTAATGTAGTGTCACCAACATTTAAAATAATATCAACTGACATTGTTATTCATAGCCATATTTATTCTGCTCTTATAAGGTAATACAGTGCACATATTTATATTTCATTTATACTACTCTAAACCACCTTCTGAAAATCAACTATAGTACTGTTTCACTGCACCATATTTCTTGACCTGTCTCACCACCTGCCTATAGGCTATTTACACCACCTTACTTACAACACTTTGAAGAGCCAAAAACAAAGCTCAGCACACCTGTTCTGTGCATCAGCAAAGTTGGAGGGTTAATTTATGAACCATCACTTCTAGCTGAAACATCACTTCTAGTAGGCTACATGTGACGTGTAGGCTAGAAGAGAAGTCTTTATTGTCCACTACTGGGGAAATTCATTGGCAACACTTTATTTTAATGTGCCGCTGTTACAGTGTACCTACCTAATTAGGTACAGTGGTACAACCTGTGTAACAACATGTACTATCAGGTACTGTACTATCATTGTACTTGCATTATGTATTTGTGGGTACCTACATAGGCTATAGTTGTTACATTGTAATACTGAGTGCTTTTACAAAACTTTGCCAATTTGCCTAAATTTTCATCAGAGGCAAAGAGCTGACCTGAGACCTGCTGGATGGGGTAAATCTGGTCATGATAGATTTGATATACAAATCATTCTTAGCTCCAGTCAAGGCCTCATTGTCTTCAGTGTACATGTAACAGCTGTGCTGCTACAACCTTGTTACTCTTTGATACAGTGGAATAAACCTATTAAGTGTACCAGTTAATTACTTACATGTACATATGACATGTATGTTGTGTCTTCGATGTCTTGGAACAGGTCTACTAATTCACATGTACTGTGTGGTGTAACAGCAGACACGTTTCAACACATCAGTTACAGGATGCATGACATCATTGACAGGATGTATATAATATGTACATGTAAGTACTTAACTGGTACACTTTATTTGAATGGGTTTATTCCACTGTATCAAAAGATTAATAAATAACACAGTTGATACATGTACTACAGTATGTAGGGTAATGGCAGACATGTTCCAAGACACCAATGACACAACATGTAATGTAATTGTAAGTGGGCAGTTCCACAGACTTTTTGTCACATCCATAACGCCAGTGTAAATGCCTTGGCATTTGTATGATGTGAATGTTACTATTCATTTTATGTGCCTTTTTTCTCATGTACATTCTTCAGCCAAAAATAGCAAATGCTCAAATTTCATGTAATCATTCACATCATACCATACCATCACATTTTATTGCCGTTATGGATGTTACAAAAAACATAATTTTCCATGGAATTGCCCAAGTACTTAGTACTTATACCACTGTATCAAAGACCAATAAGTGTGTAATAAGTAAGAAATGCAGTGAAATTATGTCTGGTGTCAACCTATTTGTGCATTTATGGTGGGGGGGGGGGGGGGTTAAAAAGTGCAGTAGAAGAGGGGTTTAGTAGATTAAGTGGCAAGGGCTGCATAACAAAGGTGGGGGAGGATTGGGATTGGGGGGGGGGCACCAACAAGGAGCACCCAAGAGCAAAAAAACATGTACACTGAAGACAATGAGGCCTTGACTGGAGCTAAGAATGGCTTGTATATCAAATCTATCATGACCAGATTTACCCCATCCAGCAGGTCTCAGGTCAGCTCTTTGCCTCTGATGAAAATTTAGGCCAATTGGCAAAGTTTTGTAAAAGCACTCAGTATTACAATGTAACAACTAAGCTTATATGTAGGTACCCACAAATACATAATGCAAGTACAATGATAGTACCTGATAGTATATGTTGTTACACAGGTTATACCACTGTACCTATTGAGGTAGGTACACTGTAACAGCGACACATTAAAATAAAGTGTTACCTATATATATATATATGTACATATATATATATACATACACACACACATTACATACATACACATATAATTGTAGCGTGACAAGTGTGTGTTTACATGCAGCACTAACTTCAGACCGACAACCTGGTCTCGGTCTCTCGGTCTCTCTCTCTCTCTCCCCATACACACACACATTACATACATACACATATAAATGTAGCGTGACAAATGTGTTTACATGCAGCACTAACTGTTTACAAGCAATGACTTCAGTTCAGTAAAACCGACGACCTGTTCTGTATTACTCTCTCTCTCTCTCTGTATATGTATATGTGTGTGTGTGTGTGATGTGTATATATATATATACACACACATACAGTATATCCATGCATATACATATGTATTGTATGTAGTATTGCATTACTAGCCTATTCTAATTTGGTTTGACATGGAATGAATGAACAGGCACACGTGACTATGGAGTAGGTCTACTTCACAATTCAGATTTTCAGATGGTGCGTTGTGGCTGACAACGGCCCTAAAATCTCGTGTAGGTTTATTGCTGGTTCCTGGTTGCTGTAGTGCAATGATGTCATCTGGTGGCCGTGCCGCGCAATAGCGCCACAACATATGTAATTTCACTGGACATTACGGTAAAAATCTTGTTTTTCCTTACTAATATTCGTGTCATCCAGCTAACATATTGCTTAATTCTTTTGACATTTCGTTCCTTTATAAATTGTAATGTAATATACAGGTACGTTTTTGAATGTCATTACTCTGACATGTGAGGGATAACGGCCACCGACGTGACCTGTTATACGTGACTCATGGACAAGGGGAAATGCCATTAACTCGGCGTCACGCAGCGGCAATTTTCTTAATATCGATATTTCTCCACATTACTTGATCCAAATTCTGTAATTTTTGCTGGATAACTGTTGTACAAAAATGTAGTTTCGTATCAAAGTGGAATGGTTGTTGTCATAAGTCAGCGGCGTTAGTTTGAGCACATAATTGACGTTTTGTTTACATGCGTTTAATGTAAGTCAATGGGCGCCGGTATTCGGCCAATGGCGGCGTCCAAAGAATCTTTTGCCGGATAGCATGACGGCGGTGCCTAGTAGCCCTACATAAAACCGCCGTCATGCTATCCGGCAAAAGATTCTTTGGACGCCGCTATTTAAGGATTTCCGGCTCCCATTGACTTACATTGAACACATGTAAACAAAACGTCAATTATGTGCTCAAACTAACGCCGCTGACTTATGAAAGCAACCATTCCACTTTGATACGAAACTACATAATTGTACAACATTTATACAACAAAAATCACAGAATTTGGATCAAGTAATGTGGAGAAATATTATGCAAAGTGTCAACCCCTAACAATGTGCCCATTGCCCAAATTTATGGTCGACTAATGTCGAATGTCAGAGTAATGACATTGAAAGAGGTACCTTAATGATACACTTCAATTTATAAAGGTACGAAGTAGAAAAAGAAAAACACAATTTATCAGATGGATTACCCAAATAATTTGTAACAAAGTACAACATTTATTCGAGTGCACATCTATTCTCAGAACTATAATGGGTGTTAAATATTCCACAACCACTAGATGGCAGCATGACACAGCACATAAAGTACACCTACGTGTCGCTGCGACCTGAAGGATGGCGTGGTTGAATATCCGAATATCCACTCCTCCTGCGGGTGAATTGTATGACCACCAGATGACGCCATTTCACTGCACCTCGGGCCTAATAGCTGCTGTAACTTCGTTTAAGTAATAAGCCCCGAGGAGCCGACGGTTACACTGAGGGGAGTTGTTAGCCACGCTGCGCAAGCGGGGTACAGAAGTAGCCCATAATCCACAGTCGCGTGTGATTTATTTCATGTCTTTACAATGAACAAAATAATAACATTAAAGACATAGCCTACATAAGAAAGATTGGCTAAATAATAACACTCAAAAAGTAAAGACGCTTTATAATTGTTATATAAGCTTACTGAAAATTAAATAAAGGGCCAGCCTACAATTGTGTTCCACAGACAATATGTCCTACAGATGATAACAGCATAAGAACATAGGCTAACCTAGGCCTAAATCATGACGACACAAGTCTGATTGTTGGCCTGTAGCCTAGCCCTAGCCCACCAAGCACGGTTTTGGCTGGGTCTGCGACAGTGAAATAGCTTCAATGATATTAATTGTTAAGTCACCAATTAATAGCTTCAATGTCATCAGCCTATTTTCAAAAAATCATCTCAGAAAACCACTAGTAGCCTAGGCCACGTGGACATAGTCTCAAAGGGAGTTGGATAACTCACCCAGAATGTGTGGGTCTTGCTCCAAGGTCACATTTATTGTGATTAATCTTTTGTAGATTGAGGTCACATCAGGCAAAAATGTGGGGCTGGGCCTCATCTTCGACACCTAGCTGGTAAGCGAAATAACTTGCGGTTATTGCAGACGGTTGATTGCAGACGTGCTGAATAGGGACTATTTCTCTCTTAATTGTCTGACCAGCCTACTTCATATCAACGGAATTCAGCCAAATGCTACGACCCACAGCTTAAAGGTATGCCTTGTTTGTTCTTATGCGTATTGCACAGGCTTAAGCCTATGCGCGTGCAATAACATGATTTCAGCCTTTTTATTATGCAATGGCCTGGTTTGTCGCTTTGGACAGCTGATAGCAATGATTTTCGTATGTTTACCTTCAACTAATTCTTCTTACACTCATTATAACTGATGGTTTTTGTACGAACAAAGAACAGTTGTGTGCAAAGTTGCCCGAAGTAAACGGTGAAGAATATGATGCATGATGAAAGCATGGCAAATAAACAGTACATGGGTGCCATTGTATTGTTTTGGGATGTTGAACATGCAAGCATCATACACTGGTAGGCAAATGGAAAACATATTACCATACGTTGTGATAACATTTCATTCCAATGCCTGTAAGGATTCAGGAAACACAAGGCTACCAGCTGTTCATATGGTAAATGGCGGAACAGATAGGCGTCACTGATCTGGAGATCTGAAGACTAATGCTACAATAGCTTTTGCCCACATTATATTAAAATGTCACTATACAATAGGCCTTATCAGTGCTACACAGTGTTTTAGGGTATAGGCCTAGTGTTTGTTCTGTTGTTATGGAAGTTCCACCTCCTTCTTATACATAATGAAATAGCCTTCCAACAGGTTGAAGCGGAGCTTTGCTACCAACGTTATCGAGTGGGCTAATGTCGCGTAGACGCGCACTCGCATTGAATCAACGCTCATACCACCACTTCATTGTATGCCTCTATGTTTGAAGGCACCAAATTAGCAAGTATTTCCTCCTGATTGCAGAAACGTTTCTTCTCTTTTTTAGTCAGTCTGCGGTCCCTTGATTAATTGCGCAGCAAATTATCAGACTAAGCACCAGCCATAATTTCACTCCACTTCAGGACTGGTGCCGGCCGCAAAACGTTGAGTAGCCTATAAGGGTTATAACATATTTATAATGGGAAAATAGGGTCACATCAAATCTTCCATATAATAATAATATATTAGGCCTATCTTACATTGTGTTAATTGAAGTGCCAATCCAATGCTGGTGGTTAGGCTACCCATTATTGTTGCAGGAAATTGACTGAATTGCAGTACGCTTGGCCTACAAAAACAAAAGAGCCTTAAAACTGACTTACATTGATGACCAAAAATAATGTTGACTCTTCAAGACGGGGGAAAGAGTAGAACATATTACACTGAACTAACTGGTCATTCTTGTAAATGTTCATGTACCTTGTATCATCACTTGCTATATGTTAAAACGAACCCCTGTTCTATTGCAGAATGACCCTCCGTTGGATCCTTCTCATCATCCTCACAGCTGTCCTATCTGCTGAGAGACCTGTGGTGACACCTGGACCTCCCTATGGCATTGTGCTTGAAGATGCTCAAGGAATCCTTCTTACAAACTGTCGGATCCACACCCAGCGGATATATGTCAGTCTTGATCCATGGCAGGTGTATCGCACATATAGAAACATGTATAGACAGATATACCCAAACGCATCCAGGGATCTACGACAACATAAAGCTGTTGAAGATGCTTGTCACACAACCATGCACATGCTACAGCAGTTGCAAAAGTTTGTAGTTGATCCGGATGCCATTGGTCGCAAAGGTGCGGTGGTAGTGTAGTGGTTAAGGAGCTGGGCTAGCGTGCAGTAGCCTGAAAGTTGTCGGTTCAATTCCCGGCTTCCACCGTTGTGCCCTTGAGCAAGGCACTTAACCCCAAGTTGCTCCGGGGACAATGTGATCCCTTGTAATATAGCTGACATATGTAAGTCACTTTGGTCAAGAAGTGTCTGCTAAATGTAATGTAATGTAATGTAATGTAATGTAAAAAGGACAGTTAACAGGTGTACCTACAATTGGGACATTGTTACAATTTGGTATTTCAGCTGCTAATGCAATCAGTCTAAAATCCATGACAAAACATGTTAGACAACTGAGGGATGACATGCCAGACAAAAAAAGTACAGTCAAACACAACGCAGAAACATCGATTGAAATCCAACAAACACTGCAGGGAACCATTGTTATTGTCAATCAGCACTCTGTCATGCTACATCAGACCCAACTTATGTTTGACACACTAGACGACCAAACCGCAGAATGGATATTTGCATATATGATGCAGGACCTGTTAAGAGAGGTTGCCAGCTCAGTCTCCAGTTTAAGTAGTGGGGTAATTCCCTCATACCTAGTCCCTATCAGTATGGTGAACGATGTAATAGCATACACTGCTGCTTCTGATATGCAAGACATCTTGCATATGGTCTTGGCAATGCAATTCCTGTACATGTCAATCTGGCAGATTTTGAAATTGGATTCCTACTGAACATACCTATCATTTACAGAAAGGACATCTACAGATTAAAATCTGTCCTGAATGTAGGGTTCTGGAAGGATAATGTCCACATACAGTTCAAAACACCATCCATGGTAGCGTATCATGATGACAACCCATCTCTGCACTACATCCCTAACTTCAACATATGTACCTCCGTGAAAGACATCAACTGGATCTGCCCTTCTACTCCGTTCTTAAGAAAGCCACACAAACTCTTTTGCGGTGTGTTTCCTAGCCGTAGTCACAATGTACAGGTACTATGACCATCAAGGATAATAGATCAGAAACAAGAGTAGAAAGAATAGGTGATGAATGGCTTGACACACAGACTCCAAAGCACAATCACCTCCTAACAACCATATACACCTTTTCCCTCACAGAAATACCTCTGCCTCTGTTAGCCTAGACCTATTTCATTCAACATAGACACTCCTGCATAACCTTGCTATGTTATGTCACCAAATGTTTCTTCATTATATCCTACATTCATGCTAATTGTTGCATATATTCATAATGTGACAGCATGTATTAATCATTATGTTACAACCTGCACAACTACTACTAAAGTTAAAAGAACATGTTGCTGGAAATGTTGATTGCTTAATAAATGTCTTATAAAAACCGAGTTGTTGTCTGCTTTCTGCACCTTTCATGCACCTTTCAACAGGGGTGTAAAGACATATTTGTTCACCATGCACTTCATTAGTCTGTTCTGAGTCATTGTTTGTATGTTCTAGTATTTGTTGATTTATACTTATTGCCCATGGATATTGCATTCACATTATTGTTTATTATTGCTATTCTCCTCATTAATGTGTTACCAAAATTGCAAATAATATTAACTGACATTGTTATTCATAGCCATATTTATTCTGCTCTTATAAGGTAGCTGCTAATACAGTGCACATATTCATATTTCATTTATACTACTCTAAACCACCTTCTGAAAGTGAACTGTATAGTACTGTCTCAATGCACCATATTTCTTGAGCTGTCTCACCACCTACAGCCTACTTACACCACCACCTGCCTATACGCAAACTGCATTTTGTTGTCTTTGCACTTGTACTCTGCACAATGACAATAAGAAATCACTCACAGATTTCCCCATAACACTTCAAAAATAGTCAATAATTGTTGGGCTTGCTATTTTTATGAAAGGCTATGTGTGCTGTATGTAAATGACACATTATCTCATGAAATATGCAGTTATATATAGAACCTTAATGGATGAGGTTGATTGTTTTGTTTGTTTCTGGATTTTGGACATATTACAGTGACATGTTACAGTGTGTGTTTCAAATGTTGCTTTTTCCAATACATCCAAATCCTGCCAATAGGCACCAAGGAAAATGTATTATTGCCATACTGTATACAAATCTTAACCAGAAATGTTCACTTCAAGTAAATGTAATATGTACTTCAGTTTCCACATATACTCCTACTGCACATATGATTAGTGAGCTAGTGGATGTAAAACAAACAACAGTAATACAGCAAATGCATACCAAAGCAACATTTTTCAACCTGATTGACATTTTTTGGATTTGCCTAATTGATATTACAATGAGGACAGACACATTGGTTGTGTAATGATTGTTTATTGATCTTTGCAAAGCGTCAGCTGAGGCCAGTGTTACAGAGTTTGTTCACAACAACAAAAACCAAGCAGCATCACTTCTAGCTTTAACATAATTTCTAAAACATGCATGTGATAGATAGATAGATAGATGGATAGATAGATAGATAGGTAGATAGATAGATACTTTATTGATCCCCAGGGGAAATTCAATGCCTATAGACCTATAGTGACAGTAATCTAGTAATATCATCTCTAAATAATAGTTACTGTATTATATAATAATATTACTGAAACACTAACAACTACATCACTAATAGCCTACCTAAATAAGAACACAAAGAAGGACGGGAATGTTGGGGAAATGATGGTTGGAGATGTCATCTTTCAATGGTGTGCCAGTTGGTGGAACATGGACAACCACATCAGCATAGTTGTGTTCAGCCTATCCAAGTAGGGCCTAGATGGCAGTTAGCTTTCTTACAGCTATTCCAATCAAAACCTGCACACATGGAAACACAACACATCAACACTTAGCTGAAACATCACTTCTAGTAGGCTACATGTGATATATAGGCCTATGTAATATGTCATATATGTAAAGAACACTATTAACTAAATGATCCAAAACTAAAACATTAACAAATAAACATGTAATACCTAATTAATAGCAGACATATGGCGGGAGTTGGGGAAATGATGGTGATTTAACTTACACGACTACTCGCCCTCCATTTGCCTTTGCAAAGTCGTAAACTTCTCCATCATCAAATTGCGGTTGATATCCAGATTGCGGTTAACAGTCTCAATCTGAGTTCTGGTCGCTTTGGCCACCAGTGCCTCAATAATGCCGGGGAGGGTGCTTTCGAGAGCTGTCGTGATTTTCGTCGCCAGTCGATAAACCAGGCCAATGCCTATTCCAAGCAGGGTTACACCTGTTGTCACGGCGCCGAATATGTAGATATCTTCAACGTCCTCCGCGGAAAGAGGCGCCAGAGACATGCCACCTGTTCCACCCGTCCATCGTATAGCCCGCTGAGTACGTTCCCTGAGGGCACCTATCCGCCTGACCCTCGCTTCTCGTCGAAAAGATGGTGTCAATTGCGCTGAGAGACCAGTTGATCAATTCCATGATTTTTACTTCGGAGACTACACGAGACGAGAGGAGCAAAGCACATGAGGAGAGGGAGAGAAAATGCGACCACCTTCGTTGAGAGTCAAAGATGTTGAAGAAGAACTCCCGTTCAAACTCTTGCCAACAGTATCAAGACAGGTCTAATATAAGCATGACTTGTTGTATATGTCACGTGTAATCCCAAAAATCCTAAACAGTCAGGAGAAGATGATTTTCCCAACACTGACTTTCTCCCATGTTAGGATGTCTGCACTTAAAATGTAGGCAAATTATTGCATATTTCATGACATGATGGATCCTTTAAACCAGTGGTCCCCAAACTACGGCCGGATACGGCCCGCCACCTCATTTTGGGTGCCCCCCCAAAACATGTCCATTTATTCTCTATGGCGAGTCAAACAGTACACATGTAATACTCTTTGTACACCGGTGGTTGGTTTGGCACTGTTTGGCTCCTAAATGGGATTTGGGACAAGAGCAGCAATCATTTCATGTATTACTGTGTGATCACATGTGCCATGGCATAGTAGATTTGGAGTAAGCGTTGTATGTATCAATAACAATTGTATGAATTGGATGAATATATTTGTAACGATGAGGTTATGACCTTGTGAGGCACAGAGAGGTTGTGTTGTGTAACTTATTTTACACTAAACAATATGTGAATTGTGAAATGAAGTGTTATGTTTCAACATTGTGCCTGTACATAATTTGTGATGTACAAATTACATTGGCCAATGTCTTCACTTTCACATGAGTGGAGGATGCAAAGGAGGGTGAACTTCATTCCTGTATATGAATGTTTTGTATTGCTGTGTTGTATTACTGTCTTTCTCACTGTGGTTTTATTTATTTCATGCTGATTACTTGTAATCCTACATGTACACAAATGCACTAATTAAGAGCTTGAAGCGTGCATCTGATGATTTCTATGTACTTCCCTTAATGGTCTATGCAAAGTGTGTTGCCCCCTGCAGGTAACCCCCAGAACCTAGTCAACGTCAGCCGTTTCTCAGACGTAACCCCAGGCCTAAGCAGTTAAAAACCTACGAAACCTCCCTTGAAGTATTGTAGATAGCAGGGACCTACTGTCGAGTGCAGTCGCACGACTTCCCTCTGCGGCGCAGATAACCTAAAGCTCCTATTTTAAATATCCCCCTTGGAAGTTGATCAGGCTTCCGTGGTGGACTTATTGAGATGTTTATGAACTAAGGAGCGACTACGCCTAGGTCTCGAACAGTTGGCTAACGTGCGAAGATGTTTGACCCTAGAATTATCTAGAGACACAGGTTATAGGCTACTTCTTGCTCAGGTTTTATAAGGATGGAGATTTAGTTACCGTCCAGCAGCACCTAAGTCCAACTAACCCAAGTCTTAGAAAGAGCAGATGAATAACCACAGAAGAAACCAGTTATCTTACCCTCCTGCTGGTATTCGTAGAAAAACCCAAGAAAAGACAAAAAAATACTGCTTGAAGAATTAGATGCCAAGGTTAAATAAGTTCTTTACTTTTCAGCATTTTGGTGATGATAACAAAATGCGGCGTAATATCCACTTGCAGGTTACAATGTTGTAAAAAGAGTAAATCCACAATATAGGAAAATAGTAAATCCACAAATGGAGAAGAGATTACAATAAAAATAGTAAATCCACAAATGGAGAAGAGATTACAATAAAAATAGTAAATCCACAAATGGAGAAGAGATTACAATAAAAATAGTAAATCCACAAATGGAGAAGAGATTACAATAAAAATAGTAAATCCACAAATGGAGAAGAGATTACAATAAAAATAGTAAATCCACAAATGGAGAAGAGATTACAATAAAAATAGTAAATCCACAAATGGAGAAAAAGAGAATATACGGAAAAAAAGTAAGTCCTCAAAAAGGGAAAAAGTCAGCTGATTGTCATTCTGTAGTCACTCTCTGTCGGAGTAGCAGGTCTGATATCTGCAACAGGTTCCACGGAGTTTCGGTCCGCGACTCAGCCTGGCACGACGTCCAACACTTTGCTTCTCAACGAATTTCGGAGGACGAATTCTAACAACCGCACGCGACATCATTAAGCAAAAACCCAGCGAGTTGAAGGAAGGAAAAAAGAAGAAGCAGCCCC
>NW_027468860.1:0-122500 GCF_046254945.1 Alosa pseudoharengus | reverse complement strand
TTCACACACACACACACACACACACACACACACACACACACAGAGTGGATACTGAAGGGGAGGGGTGGGGGTGGGTGGGGAGAACTCTCTCTCCCTCTCTGTAGATGGTTGTGAGGAAGTGCATTTGCATTGGTGAACGCACAGGCTAACTGGTGTGCAGTATTAGTCTGGTTTTATATATCCCCCCACACTCCCATAGTTTGTCAGCGTCAACAAGGTTAAATGGTATAAAACACACACACACACACACACACACACACACACACACACACACACACACACACACACACACACACACACACACACACACACAGGGAGAGAAACACAAACATACACTCACGGAAGGTACAAAGATTCCTCTGAAAAGATGCAGAGGACACATACAGATTTAGTCCTACATCTCATACGCTGTTTAGATTATCTATATTCTGATCTATGATTGGTCTCTTGCTCTGGAGCACATTTCAAACTGCCTGCATCATCTTCATTTAGTGTGTGTTTACTTCAAAGATTACACATCTTTAATTCAACTGCACTTGGCAAGGTTGCACTGAGGCGCATGCTATTATGCTCTCTGATGTTTTGCCTGCTCTATGCTTTATTTTTTTGTTATGGAAGTTGAAGTTCACATCTGCACTCTTTGCACAGATAAAGCAAAACTGTGCTACATAGAGAGAGAGAGAGAGAGAGAGAGAGAGAGAGAGAGAGAGAGAGAGAGAGAGAGAGAGACAGAAACAAGTGTTCAACAGTACATTGATGACATGGCTGGATATCTACAATTTAATATGATGCATAAAACAATGTGAGTGAGTCCTTCTCAATGCTCAAATTCCCCTTTAAATGATTCACAACCCTCGGAAGAAGGCCTCTGTATGCTTACAGTGTGCATCACCCAGGGACCAGTGAAAACAAGACCTTTTGACCTCTTCGAAAGTGGAAGCAGGGGGTCACCCAAGGGCAGCTCTTGCCTGGGATTCATGTAACACCATTTATTTTTCTCATTTATGGAGAAGGAGGCTAAGAGAGGTATGAAAGTGTTTCTCGTTTGTAGATTTATTGCCTTTTCACTTACAGAGTACTAAAACAGCAAACACTCTACCTACCTACCCACTCTACCTTTACTCTACTAAAAACACAGACAGCCAGCATAGACGAGTAAATCATATCTAAGCATACCATACCTACGACATAGACACAAAACACAAGAAAATGTTCAGCACCTGTGGAAGCTGTGTACGCTGTCCTTGGTCCTGAAATCAGTAGTTGGGTGTGCAGCAGTGGGAGATACAGTAATTCAGTCATATATTCTGCAGATTATCAAAATAAACACCTTGGTATTAACATTGCTGTTTGGTGTGGTACCACTTAACCTAGATAGTCCATCTAAAGAGACTTTACAGATGTTTCATTGAAATTCATGTTAAAATTGACCAAATAAACCAAACCTAAGACATAACCCCACCCTTAACCATACATTATCAACAGAATGTCAACAGAAAGTTTGTTTATAATCTGAGGATTTAGATAAGAGTCTCTTTGACCCCATCCCAGTAATATCTTGCCCTAAGGCCAACTAGTACTCTAATGCCAACACTAACCCTAATCTGGAACTGTATTCCCATGTTGTGGTAGTGGTGAAAGTGGTATGCTTTAATTAATAGGAATAGAATTCAGATAGTTACACAAAGATATCTGGCCATGCTCTGAGAACAGCTATCCTGTATCACAAGGAACTGAACATCTTATTCTGTTTGAAACTTTCAAAAATGGCCTCATTAAAGGACGCGTATGTAAGAAATGTATTTCAATTAATCATAAAATGGCCCTGATATGTCACTAGACATTAAGAAATAATGTACACATACACACACACACACACACACACATTTTCTCTCTTTGTTTCTCTCTCTCTCACGCTACAACACACACACACACACACACACACACACACACACACACACACACACACACACACACACACACACACACACCCACACACACACACACACACACACTTTCTCTCTCTTTCTCTGATGGTTGTCAGGTCAGTGTCAATGCAGGGCCATTTTATATTTGATCTGCTCCTGTTCTCCTGCTCTCAGATCAAATCAGTTGAGACGAAAGCAGGAAGTACAGGTAGTGCACAGGAACACTTGGTCCTTCCACTCAGTGAAGGGAGAAATGATCAGGTTGCTATGACACTGTGTGGAAAAAAGTTAGGTTTAAATGACTGTCCAGTGCTGGCTTTGGGTGGTCTGAGGCAAGCTGATAACGTTTCAGCATGTTCTTTTCTTTGAATTACATCCAGACAGCTGAATATGGTCATCCTGAATGGATTTCTTTGTCCTATGTAACTAGAGTCCCATCAGTGTAGGGCAGGGATCAGGCAGGGATGTGTGTGTGTGTGTGTGTGTGTGTGTGTGTGTTGTGGTGTGTCTGTGTGTGTGTGTGTGTTTGTGTTGTGTGTTGTCTCACCCATGATAAATGAGACCACCTCACATGTATGTTCTGAATGGATCCAGCCTCTATAAAGGCCTCTAGGCATAATATACTGGTGGATCATCACAAACTAATCGTTCTTGTGTTTGGGAGTCTTGGGCACATGTTTAAACTTGTTTTGCGTGAGCTCCATTGGTGTCGACCAAGAAAGCCAAATACCAAAAGTCTAGTAAGGTATTGCTCCATTTCTGCCATAATAGACATTGTATCCATTTGGAGATGAAGATGCCATGTCTTCCCATAACCACTAGAGCAGAAAGCATGAATAACAGAAAGCAATCTGTATTTGATCAGACCTTTGTAAACCTGCATCATACTTCCATCAATATTTGGATCTGATATTCTTCCCCTGTGTTAAGACCCAAATAAAAGCATGGCTTCTCATATCACTGCTATGCAGATGACACACTCTCTCTGTCCTTTCCCCCTGATGGCCACTCAGTCTCTGCACGGATCTCTTATTGGCTCTCAGACATATCTACATGATGAAGGCACACCACCTCCAGCTGAACCTCTCAAAAATTGAACTGCTGGTCCTCCCAGCCAAACGTACTATACACTATGACATCAACATACAAATTAACTCGCTTGCTCATACCAGGGTAGCGAGAAACTTAGGAGTCATGATCGATGACCAACTAACCTTTTCTGATCACATTGCCTCGGTTGCCTGGTCGTGTCGCTTTACACTTTACGACATAAGAAAAATCAGGTCTAACCTGACTCAATATGCTACCCAACTCCTGATACAGGCTATGGTCATCTCGCCTGTACAGTGAAACCTTTTCAGATGATCCAGAATGCGGCGGTGGGCTTGGTGTTCCATCAACCCAAAGGCACATGTTATGTTGGTGTTCCATCAACCCAAAGGCACATGTTATATTGGGTGGTGTTCCATCAACCCAAAGGCACATGTTATGTTGGTGTTCCATCAACCCAAAGGCACATGCTATGTTGGTGTCCTTATAGGCTTATGCTACCTCCCAATATGCTACCTCCCGTGTGTGTGTGTGTGTGTGTGTGTGTGTGTGTGTGTGTGTGTGTGTGTGTGTGTGTGTGTGTGTGTGTATGTGTGTTTCTGCTTCTCTCTCGCTACCAGTCCCTACCAGAGCATGGTCATCCCTTTCTACCTTCAAAAACTCCGAAAGACCCAGTTCTTCAGAGAGTACCTCCTCTCCCAGCACTACCAGCAACTGGACATGCTACATCTAGCACTTACCACTAGACTATCGCCTTCTAGAACTGTCTCTTGATTCTATGTGAGTAGTACTTATTGCTGCACATGGCCTTGTGCCTTGTACCCTGTACCTTTGATAGTTTTCCTTTTTGAAAGTAAATAACTAAATGTAAATGTGAAAGCATTAACATTCTGTGTGTGTGTGTGTGTGTGTGTGTACCCGCTTGTTTGTGCAGTCGCTGATAGACACCTTGCCCTAGTATCGTGGGTCACGCCAGGGTCAGGGCTTGTCCGCGGGCGTCTCCACCTGGCCTTAAGTCATAGCGACGGAGCGCTGGCGGGGTGCTGAAGTGGGAGGAAAAGGCCGGGCTCTCAGCGGCCGGAAAGGTCAAGGCCAAACAAACAGGAGCGACTCTCCGCTGCCATACATTAGCCCCCATGCGGTGAAGATTGGCGTGGAGCCAGGGGAGAATGAGTGGCTACGCAGCCAGGTTAGCGTAAAATATAACTATTAAACCATCCGCCCACTTCCAGTGCACTTGTTCTGTCTATGCCAAAGCCAGAGATGTACGAATACATGAGGGAGAATATGGAGAATAATATCTGCACATTTCTAAGGCTGGAGAACTGAGTCAGAAGATGACAGATGACAGATGATGATGAATGGTCTCACTACTTTCTTTGTGTGTGTGTGTGTGTGTGTGTGTGTGTGTGTGTGTGTGGATTTACACCTGTGTGTGTGTGTGTGGGGGGGGGGGGGTCTGTGTGTCTATGTCTGTGTGTACAATACAAAATTCACAAACACAGAAAGAAAGAAAGATTTGGACCGTAGGGGGTTCAAATACAACCGGCGTTCCAAGCAGCTGAAACTCCCACAGCTTGGCCAGCCTGAGGGGAAGCACATTAGATAAGTACAAGGCTGCAGCTGTGTGTCTGTGAGTGTGAGCGTGTGTCTCTCTGTATCTGAGAGCGTGTGAGCCAGTGCCTTCTCGCGTGTGCTTGTTGTTGCTGCTGCTGATGATATTTGCGGGGGTTGGCGATCTGTTGACTCAAGCCTCTGATGGAGAATGCCAAACCATGATAAGTGCCAGGCTTGATAAGTCAACTGTTTGAGAAGGTTTTATTCAATTAGGCAAGAAATAAAGCAAGGAGAGCGCAACGAAGATATTTTCCCCCTACACAACTTGGACAGGAGACAGAGACAAAGGCATGGGATTTCAACAGCAAAGATATCAGCAGCTTTTGGCTAGGTTGAATAGAGCACAGCGAATGGTATTTGAATGTCTCTGCAGCAGTTCAGCGTAGCCAGTAGCAGAGATCAGCAATGAGAGCGTGTTCCCTCCCGTTCCAACAAAGACTAAATTGATACCAAACTCACTGGCAGGTGTCGTGTTGATTCTGTATGTAGAGCATCTGTGGTTGTGTGTATGTGTGTGGGGAGTGTTTCTGAAAGAGGGCATGTCGGGGGTGGGTGTTGTGCATGCAAATGTGTGTGTCTGTGTGTGTGTGCATGAGAAAGAGAGAGAGAAAGAGAGAATTTGATTTTTTGCGCTATCATATGCCAGGGACTATTGAAAGCATGTTTAATCAGAGGACCATTAACAAAAGCATATGGACACATTCACCACCTCATTCCTCTATCCCTCCCTTTCTCTCATTAACTCTCCATCTCTCTCTCTCTCTCCACCTCTCTCTCTCTCTCTCAATCTCCCCTTTACTGGGATTAATGCCAGACAGCTTCACCAGCCCCATGCCCTCGGTTCCATGTCCAAAGAATACATTACCTACAGTATCTGTTTACAAAAATCCCAGCACTGCCACAGCAGTCAGCTAGCACAGAGCCCAGAGAGTGCAAGCTTATGGGCTAACACACGCGCATGACGGCGTTTACACCGAGGACATGTGGAGAGGGAATGCAAACCAGTGATCTCTAAAGAATATGGGTTATTCTTCAGAGATCAGTGATGCGAACGCTTGTCAGAGACGACTCCCTCAGATCAGAGAGATGTCCAGAACCATCTAAACGTGGTCTGGCTGCTTTGGCTTGAGGGCCATTAGCATTATTTATTTCTCTGGCATACACTGAACAGACCTTGTGGGCTGGAGATGCCGCGCGTGTGCGTGTGTGTGTGTGTGTGTGTGGCCCAGAGCTTGCATGGCAGATGGATACTATAGGAGTCTCCGTCCCATTCCAGAATGGGACACGTACCAGTATTGTACAGTTATGGTTGTTCACATGAACTGAAAGCTCATTCTGAGCGCTCAGTCTGTTCAGACTCAATACGTCCATGTCATATACTTGATTAATCCTTGTCATACATTTGCTTAATGTATTTTTCTTTTTTATTGAGATCACAGCCTGTAAAATGGTTAAGCATATGATTCAATAAATTTCTTTATGTATGATCTTACATCAGTGTGACAAAAATAATTAACATGCCTCTACCATTTAATAGCTTTTTACGGATTGTCAAAAGGTTGAGGGTATTTTAGGGTAGACACAAAGGGGTAGCAAGGAGATATGAAATAGCAAAAATGTCTTGCAATTTATTCACCAGGAATTTTCAGGTATCCAAGTGTGAATGGAAAAGAAAAAGAGAGAAAAAAGAAAGAAATAATAGAAAATATATACATATATATTTATAAATATAGGCAAAAGTACACAAAGACCTCCCTCAGCTGTGGATATGTAACTGCAGGAGAGCACAGACATTGCTTCCTTCTCTTTCAAAGTTCTCCCCCCACAATTAACATCCCACTTCCCGTTCTTTTAACAGGGAAACACCCCAAACACACCCCAAATTGGATCACTCCATAACAAGCACTAAACACAGGGGTGTTTCCATTGTACAAGAGAAAAGATGGTAGTACATTAAGTTAAACTGTCTCAGTAAAACTATTCATTTCATCAAGCCTTCAAACATGGCATTTACATACAACAGTTACATACAACATCATGCACTGTTAACTTTTTAGAACAGTTCATTCGTTTTGCGAAGACGCAACCATGTCACTACCAAACGTTCCCAAACCATATAGCTTTACTGGGATGAGAGCACACTTCCCTAAAAGAGCTTGGGAAACAGAGCACCAGGGAGAGCTACCATGACAGTATGAAGTGAACCCTTAAAAAACCCTTGAAAGTTAGCTCTTTAAAGCGGCAGTTGGCAAGATTTTTTTGATCATATTCACTGAAACCAACACTATGCTCCGACAGAACATAACATAACATAACATAAATCAGCTGGTTTTAGAAAAAAAAAGCCGCACTTCTACCTTCACCTAGAGCTTGTTATTTGTTTTGCTCCCGGTTCTTCTGGTCCAATCAGAGGGTTGTTTGAGATCTGACTGTCAATCACAGTCTGGTAGAGTCTGTTGCGCACTGACGAGCACAAACTCGATGAGAGGGTGCTCGGTGGTAGTGGGGGAGGGGCATGAGAGTCCCCTCAATCTGTCAGGCTTGCCAACTGCAGCTTTAATATAATGTTTTACGATAAAAACAATGTTGAATGAATGAAAGTGAGAGAACACAATAGGTGTGCACCCATTTACACACAGCGTTCCAAATGGTGAATGACAATGCAATAACATTGGAGCAGGAGTATGATATGAGCATGAATGATTTAGAACAGTCAACGACCTATGAAAGCTCATAGTGGCTGCCATTCGGACATGAGCTGCAGCATTACAGAAATACTACATATATAAAATAACCATTATGATTGTAATTCAGTGTTTTATGATGAACAGATGAACAAGTCAAACCACATTGAAAATTCCCCTCAACCTCAAGACAAATTGACATAGAGGGCTCCGCTGACAAACTAAACAAAATATCAGCAAAAATGAATCCTCTCCACTTTCATTGAACAGAGTGCCTCTAGTGGCCTTTGAGAACAGCGGAGCACCTCTAACGGTGTAGGGGGAGAACCAGCTCCCCTTATGTATAATTAATAAGGATGCTAGGAGCATGTGGCGTCTAAAACCTGGAGCACACACACACACACACACACAAACACTAGCTCCTGACTCACACCCATTGCACCTACACCCCTACAGCACTCAGATGTTACACTGATGGCTCCTATTTACTCCAGACTTAATTGAGGAAAATGGATGGATGACCATACATGGCACTCAGGAAGCACTTACAGCCCCAGCATGTCACTGTTCCTGGACGAGGCCATTAGCCAGGTTGGGTGAAGTGGGTAAAGAAAAGATTTACAGATTTCAATGAAAAAAAAAATGGAAAAGAAATGTAATTAAAAGTGCATCCTACAGGACAGCAACAATACCCACCCTCTGGAAAACATCAACCATCACACCTGTACCCAAGAAACCACGCCCCTCAGAGCCCAACCACTTCCGTCCAGTCGCACTCACCCCAATAATCATGAAATGCATGGAGAAAATAATACTACAACTCCTCTTACCTACTGTCAGCACACAACTGGACCCATACCAATTTGCATACCGGCCGAAAAGGGGGACAGAGGACGCAGTGGCATGCCTTCTCCACTCCCTCCTTCACCACCTCCAGACTCCCCATAACTTCGCCTCAGTTCTGTTTGTTGACTTCAGCTCCTCATTCAATACAATCCAGCGCCATCAACTCATCAAGAAACTACAGCACCTGAATGTCACCCCTCTCCTCATCCACTGGATAAACAACTTTCTCAGCAACAGGCCACAGACAGTGAAAATAGGGACAACAACATCATCAACCATCATCACCAACACTGGAACCCCCCAAGGTTGCGTACTCAGTCCCTTCCTGTACACACTTTACACAAATGACTGCCAGAGTTCACTACCCAAAACCACTTACTACAAATATGCAGATGACACAGCCATAGTAGGACTACTTACAGACAACAGTTCCATCACAGCTTACCACCAGTCCATCACAGATTTTGCACTGTGGTG
Organism: Alosa pseudoharengus; assembly: GCF_046254945.1. Lineage (NCBI taxonomy): Eukaryota > Metazoa > Chordata > Actinopteri > Clupeiformes > Clupeidae > Alosa > Alosa pseudoharengus. Next base: position 113,898 of record NW_027468860.1, on the reverse strand, counting down.
CTCTGATAACTACCTCCAACTCAACATTGACAAGACAAAAGAACTGGTCATTCATGCATCAAAATCACCCCCTGGACTCACTCACATCATCATCCATGGCCAACCAGTTGCACAGGTCAGCACTTTCAAATATCTTGGTCTCACCATTGACAATAAGCTTAACTTCAATGAACATGTCACCATCACACAGAAACGTGCACAACAGAGACTGTATGCAATACGCAAACTAAGATCACTGTATGTTGCCCCCCATCTCCTTCTGCTACTCTACAAAAGCATCATCCAACCCCTTATACTCTATTGCTCCCCCTGTTTCTTCACCATACTAAATGTCACCAGCAAGAACAAACTCATTAAAATCTCACACTTAGCATCCAAGATAATACAGCTTCCCACCCCCAGCCTCATTGATGCAAATGACACAGCCACCACACGCCTTGCACGCACCATAATAAGCAGCCCTGACCATCCCCTGAACCGGTTCTTCACCCTACTCCCATCTGGCCGCAGAATGAGCCCTGGACTGGAAAAAAGCGCACTTTAAGAAAAGTTTTGTACCCTCAGCAATCACTGCACTAAACAAACTCCTGTGACAATCATCCATCCCCCCTATCCCCCTATTCTTTTGCTTGTATGGTGTTGAGGAGGGAGGGAAAACTGGGGGGGGGGGGGGGGGGGGTATGGGGTGTGTTATGTTATATGTTATATGTATGAGGCTGTGTATATCCTGCATGGAATGTAATAATGATATGTGTGAAAAAGAATATCCTTATAGGACAATAAAGACTCTATACTACTATACTATACTATACTATACTCTATACTATACTATATACATCTTGCTATGATTCAACCATACCCGTTACCTCTCAATGATTCTCCCACTGGAGAGAAAAGTGTCTATGATTTGAACTGTGCTTCATCAAATTCTCTGGCATTGGTGGCATCTTCCATTCATTTCTAAAAAGTTTCTTTCTTGAGGCTTCAGTAAAGACTGACACTAACCTTCACAGCCTCTGCCTGTTGTTGTGAAATGGAGGGTGCAATTTGTTACTTTGTTTACTTTACTGCTGACAAAAGAAAAATAAATGGCCAAAAAACAAGAAGCAAGAAAACAACAGCAAGGGCAAGGCACAGTCTGCATCCTGTTTACAATGCAAGTGCAGGGAGGTTCTAAGAAAACCAGAGCGTTGAGAGAGTCTCTGTATGCATGTACCATTAAATGCCCCTTGGGTACTTCTGGAGCATTTACCCTCTGGCAGGGGCAAGAGGCAAACCAGGCTGAAGAGCGGGAGGTATTTTGGGGTGTATAGACTGGAAGCTGGAGTCTAAAGGGGGATAGACCTGAGGCTGCAGGCCACATAAGCAGTGGAAGCAGCAGTGGTCATGTCTGGCAGGCAGATTTAGAATGCTTCTGGTCAGGCAGGTGTGTTTAGTGACATGGCACAGGCAGAGTGACCTAACACATGGCCAGCTTTGCATAGCTTGCATGCATCATGAGGCTGCCACGCCTCTCTGTCCTTCACACACACACACACACACACACACACACACACACACAAACACACACACACACATACATGCACACACACTTCTCTACCCGTCTTACAAACTTACTTTATGTTTTCTTGGGAACTTCCGAGAGTAATCATTACAGGGCGATCCACCCGGAGTCAAAGAGAGCAGCCGAACTCAAATAGCCTTCTGATAATTACGACTATAACTTCCAGGAAAGTAATCATTTCAGTGGCGCCACTCACTAACTGATGGGTGCCAGGGGACCGCAGCAAGTTCATCCTCAGATGAAGAACATCAACTTGGCATCTGAGAAGAGAGACAGAGATGGAAAGAGAGAGAAAGAGAGAGAGGGATGCCAGTGAGAGAGTAAGATGATATAATGAAAATGTAACTGAAAAGAAAAAAAAATAAAGAGAATTAAACAACAAATTAAACTAAAATGTAACAGAAGAAAGTTTGACATTTAGCCGAGAAGTTTACATTTACTGTGTGTGTTCGTGGCATATGTGCCTGTGTGCAGGCATATGCATGTGTGTGTGTGTGTGTGTGTTTGTGCACTGTGTGTGTACGTGCGTGTGGGCACATTTGTGTGTATATGTTTCTACGTGTGCGTATATGTACAGTATGTGTGCGTGCTAGTGTGTGTGTGTGTGTGTTTGAGCGTATATACCTGTGTCTGAGTATACGTGTGTGAGAGAGTGTGTGGGCGAGTGGCTTTGCATTAGCGACAGACAGTATGTGAAAGAAAGACAAAACTGCAGTCCTTGAGCAGAACACAGAGAAAATGTGTAGGAGCACAACTGGACCGTCACTAAGGGCAGTCTGAGACAGCCAGCATGGCAGGAGGTGACTAGTCGGCCATTCAAGTGTGTGTGTGTGTGCGTGTGTGTGTGTGTATGTGTGTGTGTGTGTATGTGTGTGTTTGTGTGTGTGTTGTTCATGGTGCAGGTAGATTTAGTTCCACCTGTCCGGGCTGCTTCACCCTGCCAGGGTTAAGGACAAACTAAACACTCAGCTAGAGGAACCCCTGGGGACCAGTGCCTGGCTGAGGTCACAACGAGCACACAAGGGGTAGTGAGGACAGGAGTGGACACAAAGAGTAATGTAAAAGGAGGAGGGAAGTGTGTAGGAAAGAGAGAGGGATGGAGAGAGAGAGAGAGAGAGAGAGAGAGAGAATAAGACCTTGTGTGAAAACGAATAGTGACATAAGAGAAAGTAGCCCAACTGTCTCATCAGCGCAGCAGTTCAGTGTACTAAAGAGGATTCTCTGGCATGAGAGCAACAGCACACACACACACACGGACAACCACACGGATACACACACACACACAGATAGAGAGAGAGAGAGAGTCTTTTTTAAACATTTTTATGAAAACTGGCATGTCCAAAATTATTCATACCCATTTTAAATAATTAATGGAAACATTAAACATCAATATTTGCCAGGGGTATGAATAATGTTGTTCCTAACAGTACATGCAGCCTGGCCTTATCCTTGAATCCAAAGCTCATCTGCCTCCAAGATCCATTCAGTTCAAACTTTGAGTCTGAGTAGCCCTGGCTGCTAGTAGTTGTGTCCCACCACACATTACAGTACCTGCATGGTTTGTTTTGCACCAGACCGAGACCACCTCCTCGTCCCCTCAACTGTAGTCCACTTGAAAGTGTTTACTGTATTTGCTCCAGCCCAAACAAATCACAACCAGGGGTGTCGGACTGGGGGTAAAACCAGTACTGATTACTAGGGACCCAAGAGGAGGGAGGGCCCTTGGAAAATCTGGAATGTATTTTTACCTGGATATTTTAATTTCCTAATTAAATTTCATAATAAATGTCAGATAAAATGTAAAGTTAGTGTATTGGCTGAATAACTTGGTAGATTGACTGACTACATTTTGTATACAAACAAGTGATTGCTATCTAAGGTCTCACCCACCCCTTTCTAATGCACCAAATGGTTTAGTCCATCTGCACCATGTTGTTTATGCTAGTTCAGTTAAGCCTCAGTGCTAGTAGTGGTGGTGGAGTGCAAACTAACAGGCCACCAAAAAAGAAAGGAAAGACAGGAGAAGGAGAGAAAACAAAATGAGGGGAAACAATAACAGACTTATTTCCAAAGTAAGGTGAGCACAAACTAGAACACAAAATCCATGATGCTTAACTGCTTGAATATCTCTGTGATAGTTAGTGCTAAAAACCTACTGAGACAACCCATTGGAAGAACAGAAAATACACTTTCAAATGATCCCTTGGTTATACATGTAACCTGAGGTAAAGGCTAAATAAATAAACTGTAGACTAACTACGCTGTTTGCATACAACATACCATTATAATAGTACCCTAATTTGAAACCTGTTTAACTTTAAATTAATAGAAGAGAAGCTAGAAAGTAAGCAGAGCAATGCAGAACCCTATTTACCAGAGGACCCAGGACTATAGCCAGAGAAATCAACAAATGATCAGACATGTCATGTACCTTAAACTTAACCTTAGTAACCACAGCAAAGTAGGTTAGAGAATGTTGGGAAAGGAGTGTGGTCATAAGCATACATCACAGATTATTAACCTAATTTAAGCATTACAGTTAATAGTTATTACCCTCAGGTAGGCCTACAGACTCATTTGTACATTGGTGCGATTATTATTATTTATTTATTTATTTATTTTTTTTTTGGGGGGGGGCATAGGGGCCCATCAGGACTGCCTATGCATAGGCCCCAGGATCTTGTGTTACGCCCCTGATCACAACAGGGGAAAAGTGACCCAGGGTCTGTTACACTACACTAAAAACACCCTAGCTGAAAACACCCTGTGGGGCCCAAATTTGGGGACTGCTTGTTGGTGGCTTGAGGTAAAGTAATAAATAAACAAATGAACCTAATGGTCCACCCCTGCCTTTAAACACCCACGCTTATCTCAAACCATACAGTTTATTGTGGGCTACTATGAAACAAACCACTCGACTGTTGCTGTTGGCAGTATGTGTACTGTACATATTCCAGTCTGTTTATTGAGGTTAGCCTTTGTGCAATTATTGTTTTCCAGGTGATATTACTGAACATAATTAATTAGCTATTGTTAAAAACATAATGTGACAAATTATACAACGCGCCATCCACTGTTAGACTCCTTTTTGTTAAACCCATCAGCAATTTACCCTGACTTAATTAACATTGCACATAATCACCAGAGGTGTGTGTGTGTGTCTGAGCATTCGGTATCTGGTTGTGTGTGGGGGTTAAGGGGTGGGAAGTTAAAGTATTTTATTTTGTTCACAACAAAGTACTCAGGCTTGGTTGTGCATGTGTGAGAGACCAAGACTGTGTGTGTGTGTGTTTGCCTGTGGTGGTGGGAAGTTAAAGTATTTTATTATGTTTCAGCAAAGTGTTCAAGCTAGGTTGTGTGTGTGTGTGTGTGTGTGTTTTCTTTTATACATTTTCCGCTCTTCATATTATTGAAAGACCTGAACAATGAATGCAAATAATGTAGGTAGATTTGTTCTTATTTGTAACCGAGCTGTATCAGAATTTACAAAGCAGATAAATCACATAAATTAATGGGGCTCTATGAGGGGAATTCGTAACACCAAACAATGGTAGAGTTGTGGACTGGAAGTCCTGCCCTGTAATGTAATTAGCCAATCGTATTGTTGGAAACGGCATGATTGACCTTTTGCCCTCACGTCACCATAGCAATAGCCATGTCGTGAAAGTTGGTGCATTCGGATTGAGCAAGTTGATGTCTATTTTAGCCTAATTTGGGCGATTTTGAAGAATATATTTACATCATTCCATTCAGATTTAAAGAAGGATTCACGTGATGTACTTTTAATGTCTCTGTGGTCTATTTGGAGATACAGATGTTTCCCCGTTCATTTGATTTGGAGCCTGAACTTTAGTCCTGTTAGTCCGAAATAACTGCCCGGAATTACCTAAATGGTCGTCGGGTGGCTGGACTTCCCTGAAAGGACTTTGGCTCTACTGCAGTAGCCTACTCAGGGATTAGAGTTCGTTATCTATAAAGCAAACCTAGCTCTTGACATATCTACACAAAGACGCAGTCAAATTATATGGTAGTTTTCAAACATGACATTAGTTCAGTGAAATGTGAGGTGTTTGTGTGTGTAGGCGTGTGGGTATGTCTTTGTATCTGTATATCTATATCTGTATAAATTTGTGTGGGTGTGTTCTTGTTAAACACCAAATGCTAACCTTTAAAGAGGTGATACTACACTGCTTGTCCACAGATGAAATTAAATGGATTCTGCTGTAAGTAGGAACAGATCAGCTTACCTTACATGTCATCCTTGCACAGACGTGATGACAGCAACAACAGCGATCTGTGTTAGCATTACATGGACAGTATGCCTGCTGTTTAATGGACATTCAATAGGAAGTGATGTAATATAACAAAAAAAAATCTAGAGTTTTGGAGTTTTACTAGGTGGCATCATGAACTGTTAGGTATACAAAATTTGTCAGGTAAACAAGGTAAACAAAACAAAAACAATGGAGCCAAGGAAGCATATTGTAGCGATCTCACCTTCAGACAAGATTTACCTTTGGCCAGGACAGCCATTTATTGGAACAGGAAGACTCAAACACAATCAGACAACTACATAGGGCAACACAGGGGTAGTCTCAGCCGCACATGCAACACACAATAAGGGTTTACCACACACATCAACACGAGGATAAGCACATGAGGTACAACCAAAGAAACTAACACGCTAACAAGTACACAACATGGTAAACGTAACTACAACTATTATAACCGACATTACACATTCTAGCATTCACTCGCACTGCATTCTGGGAGACACTCATTCAACGTTAAACATGTACATCCACTGACGCTACAATATTTTATTTGTTTTACTTAGTCAGAGCAGAGTCAACTGAAATTAATATATCCACATGAGTCATGAGTATTGAAAGCCTGAAAAGTTGCTTTTCATGGTTTGCTTTTTGCAGCCTCTGAGGGTAACAGCCCAAGGTATTCCCAAAAGCATTCAAGTTCTTTTGAAGCTGCCTTCCATAGCACACTAATTGCTCTACTGGCCAATGAAATTGTTGCTAGGTAATGCTATCGATCAGTTGGGCTGGTGTTTACCCTAACAGATACAGGAAGTCCACAGAGACGATCAGTGAGTGTTGTGACTACTGCTGCTGCTCCAAGGCAAAGCTCTCCTGGCTTTATTTTTGGCCAGTCTGCCCTGCAGGACCATCAGGAGCCAAGGGGCTGAGTATAATAAGGCAGTGCACAAAAGCTGTTATTTACAGTGACGTTAAAAACAAGAGAGAGCCTCTTGATCTCTCAAACGATTTCAAGCTGAGGACAAAAAGCAGCCTGTTATTGTGTACATTTGCCTGGGTGGTATCCTTCTTCCCACCCTAGAATGAGAAACAGGGAGAAAGAAATGTAGACCGGGCAAGTGGACAATCTGCGATAGAGACGACACATGGTTTTGATCTCTCCTAAAAATGATCATCATGACATGCAAACTGACTTATTATACAAAAAAGTTAAACTGTATAAAAAAAATAATAATTAGATGTACCGCAGAGCGGTACAAAATATGACCGCCGCCCAGTCCGGCACATTTTTTCCACAAAAATAAGTCACACTTGGCAAATTGTGTTCATTTCCTCCTTTGTTCCTGCTTAGCTTCAGTAATTCAGCAAAGTCAGGGTATCTGCTGGTCTGGCTGCTGGCTAAAAACAAAAGGTGAAAGGCATATATAATTCTAACTGTCTCACTGAATTGCATTATGCACACTCAATTCTCACTGGTATCTAGCCTAGAAATCTAGACACGCCCCTAGCGGCAATTACATTTACTGCCAGGGCTAGTCTAGCAACTCTCCGTTGGCTTGTGAGCTCCAGAAATCGAAACTTAAATCAGGCCAATGAAATCGTGTATAGAGTCGTTAGGTGGGCTTAACATAATGATTGATGGCAGAGTTGCAACGGTTTGGCTTGAATTCCCTCCTACTTGAAAACAAATAAGATGTTGCTGCTGGTGAACAGTGTGACACGAGTTAAGCTTTTATTAAGTTGGCAAATGTTTGAACTAGCCAACTAGCTCCGCTGGTTGGAAACGCATGGGCAGGCCCGTCGGAAGGGGGGGGCGAATTGGGCGGTCGCCCAGGGCCTCGCGCTCTGATGGGCCTCGCACCTGGCCAATGATGTTGCAGATTTATCTCTAAATCTTTATTGCTGCTCTTTATACAATATGTCTATAAAATAAAGAACTGTATTTAATTTAAATCTGCATAGACATTGTTTAAGATTTAAAAACAAAGTAAATAAAAATGAATATCTTTTAATGTTATTTCATGACGTCGTTACGTAGGCTAGGCTTGTAGCGACCGGGAAGGCGAGCTAGAACGAAGGGGAAATGTCGGCAGCACGTCCGCGCGACTGCTTTCGTAAATTTCAGTCTGGTGCTGAGAAAAGAAAGAAACTAAAACAGAAAGAGGAGTTCAACAAGACACTGCATGGTTCTCTGGATCGGTTTGTGAATAATTCATCTAGAGATGTGGCCGAGCAGCAGCAGGCACACGGGGATAGTGACAGTGGTGCTACGGTTATGGAGACAAGCATTAATGTTAATGTTGTTAGCACCAATGAGGGCAGTAGCGATTTAACAACAACTCGATCGTTACAACTGGAGGAAAGCATTGAAAGGGAGGAGGATATCCAATGTGAGAATCAATAAAGTATTTATGCAATATGTGCCATTGTAAATTAAATCACTGCATAGCCTACTAAAGTTGAACCATGCTTCTCATAACAGGCTGTAACAACCTAGCACTAGCAACTAGGCGGGAAGACGACGCTACAACAACTGATGTGAGTGTTGACAGTGAGTTGACAGAAGTCTCAGCGCAGGGAGATCTGAGCGACCCAGGCACTTGGCCTGCACATCTTAGTGGCCAGGCAGTGGACTTGCTCATCCAAAAAGGACCAATCAAGGTGCACAACCATGATTTCCCCGTTGAACCCAGACAAAAGACACTTTTCTGAGCATTTCTATGTGCGCAAATTACCCAATGGCGAAAAGACTAATAGAGACTGGCTTGTGTATTCCAAGAGAAGAGACTCCGTGTTTTGCTTTTGTTGTAAGCTTTTTAGCATTTGTTCAAGTCGGCCCAATCTTGCTAATGGGGGGAGTAATGATTGGAAACATTTGGCAGATATGTTAAAACAACACGAAACCTCCCGTGATCACATATCAAGTGCCGCAAAGTGGATTGAGGCTAAGCGCAGATTTGATACAGAGACATGTATAGACCAGTCACTTCAAAGGCAGATATCAAGGGAAAAGGCACATTGGCAAGACGTTTTAACACGCATCATTGCAGCTGTGCAGTTCTTATCAGAAGGTAATTTGGCTTTTCGAGGAACAAATTCTAAACTGTACGAAAAAAATAATGGTCACTTCTTGAAGATGATCGAAATGATCGCCAAATTTGACGCTCCTATGAGCGAGCACGTTCAGCGCATTAAAAACAATGAAACTCGAGCGCATTATCTAGGGCCTCAGACTCAAAACGAGTTAATTTCTCAGATGGCCACAAACGTCAGAAATTCAATTGTGAATGATACAAAGAAAGCTAAATATTTTTCGGTGATTCTTGATTGTACGCCTGACACCAGCCATCAAGAGCAGATGTCACTTGTCCTCCGTTTTGTGAACATGACATCATTAGATGTGAGCATTGAAGAACATTTCATTGAATTTCTTAAAGTGAATGATCAAACAGGGAAGGGCCTGTCAGATGTTCTTTTGGCTGCACTAGACGACCTTGGCCTCGACATTAACGACTGTCGTGGCCAAGGGTATGATAACGGGGCAAATATGAAGGGGAAACGTCAGGGGGTTCAAGCTCATATCTTACGTCTCAATTCTCGAGCTTTCTTCATGCCATGCGGCTGTCACAGTCTCAACTTGACTCTACAGTAGGTGATATGGCCAAGAGTTGTCCTAAAGCGATGTCCTTTTTTGGTATTGCGCAGCGTCTGTATACTATTTTCGCAGGCTCCATCAAACGCTGGGAAATACTCAAAGCGAGAGTGCCATATCTTACGCTAAAACCTTTGTCTGAAACTCGCTGGGAATGTCGGATAGAGAGTGTTAAAGCAATACGATACCAGTCAAGTGATATCGTTGAGAGTGATCTTGTCTATGGTAATATGGTATGATATTCTGTTTGCCATCAACACAGTCAGTAAGACACTTCAGTCCAGCGACATGCAGCTAGATGTGGCCTTGTCGCAGCTAAATGGACTAATTGACCACATGCAAAAATACAGAGATAATGGATTTGTGTCAGCAAAGGTTTCTGCAACAGAGATAGCTCTAGAGATGGACATTGATCCTGAACTCAAAGCAGCACGACGAATTAAACGCAAACGGGATGAAAATCAAATTGAATATACCCCTAACGCAGAGCAAGCCTTTGTAACAGACTATTTTTTTGTTGTCGTGGATCAGGCTCTCACTGCTCTAAGATCACGTTTTACGGAAATGCAGGGGTTTGGGGAAATGTTTGGATTTCTTTTCGATATACCAAAACTATGTGGCATGGAAGAGGGAGATCTGCGCAGACAGTGCGTAAGACTGGGTGATGCTATGAGCGCGTCTGAATCGCATGACATAAATACACTGGACCTTTTCCAGGAGTTGAAGGTACTAAGAGACATAATTCCTAAGGGGACAGATACTGCGCTCCACACTCTTCGTTTCCTTAAGGGGATCGAAGGCACATTCCCCAACTGTGAAATTGCGCTCAGGCTCTTACTGACAATTCCAGTAACTGTGGCATCGGGGGAACGAAGCTTTTCAAAGCTGAAACTTATTAAAAATGATTTGCGCACCTCAATGTCACAGGACAGACTATGTGGGCTCGCCCTTCTGTCAATTGAAAATGACGTTGCCTGCAAGCTGAATTACAATGATTTAATTGCGGAGTTTGCGGCAACGAAAGCCAGAAAGGTCGATTTTTTCTAAGTAGGCTATGGTGAGTCAATCTATGTTATGCGTGTTATTAATTTGTCAGTTTATGTAATGCACATATCTTCAATAGTTTAGTTTGAATGTCGTGCGCTCGATATTGACAAATTGCGTTCAGTAGCCTAATAGCCTACTTCATGACCATTTTCTTCAAGTCAAAATGTTCACCTTTAGCTATGTTTGTGTTGTAACATGTATGTCTGTGTTGTTGATGTGACGGATAATAAACGGCTTATTATGGCCAACGATTTATGTGCCTGCTATAATGTTATATATCATTCCCTCTCTTAAAGACATGTCAATGTATTATCCTACTACTAAATATACACCGACAGTAGCCTAAGTTACGTGTAAAGTAGGCTGTTGCATGATTCCATGCACATATAGTTAAAAGGGCCTCGCACCCGTCAAGTTCGCACAGGGCCTCGCCCCCCTCTTGCGACAGGCCTGCGCATGGGACTCATAGCACTGCCGCTGTCCTATTGCGTGCAGAGGGAATTTGAAAGACAACTGATTATCCCGCCCCTCGGACTGAGCACTGCGAATGGTGAGTGCCCAGACCCTACATTTTAATGTGGGTCTGGCTCGTCAGGCTAACTGGTATCTGCTAGACAACAAGTACCAAAACATGATTAGTTCAGATTTCACATGTAAAATACATTTTATATAACCCCACCCCCATCTTCAGTGTTGTGCCAGTTCACAGCTTTTCTGAACTAGTTCAAGTTCAGTTCATACATGCTCAAAGTGAACAGTTCACAATTTTAATTCTGAACTAGTTCAAAGTTCAGTTCATTTTACTTTTTTCGTGAGATATTCAAATAAATACTTTTTTGACACTACGAGCTAGATATCACTATACGTTCTTTGAAGCTGCTCATTGTAGACATTTGCTCATGACACTGCAATTGTGGGTTTCTTACCAGGTGATGAAACTTGCAGCAGTACAGACAAGGTAGACCAGTTCTATACTTAGTGCAATGAAATCCAGCCCTCCTCGCTCTCGTCGTTGCCTGCTACGCGGCGTTGCTATGCCTACCCCGCTCTGCTGCAATTCATCACGGGTAAAGTTGTGCGGAAGCCAGTATGCTATTCAACTACTCTCAGCCGGACACTACGTTGCCCGCAATGCATTGCGCACACAATGTCAAAACCATTTCTGTCTGGTGATACATGATTTAAGCGGCACCAGCGAGAATACAGGAGGGAGGAACTTTCTCTCGTTGCGTTTCAAAAGAGAAAACAGATGTCACTCAGTTTTCAATGGAAAACAAATTCCAACATTCATTTACAGTGATGTCTGCCGTTCATGACACATAATGTGAACTAATTCACGTTCAAGTTCTTCATTAAAAAATGTGTTGCGTTCAGTTCAACGTTCACGAAAAAATTAGCGTGTTCAATGCGTGTTCTTCTCGTTCACGCACAACACTGCCCATCTTGCCTGTTCATAATTTTGAGAAACTGTTGAATTGTGTGCATTTGTGCGTGTACGTGTTTATGTGTGTGTGTGTGTGTGTGTGTGTGTGTGTGTGTATGCGTGTGTATGCGTGCGTGCATGTGCTTGTGGATGTGCCTGTGTGTGTGCATGTGCATGTATGCGTACATCTACTGTGTGTGTATGTGGCATATGTATGATTACTGTGAATGTATGTGTGTGAATATCTGTTTATGCACATGTGTGCATATGGAATTGGTTAACATGACCCCTGGAGGCAAACATACGCAAAAAATTGGTCATCCTAGGCCCTACGGTACAGATGAAAACGAAAAACGATGGTTCGCTGGAAGATTCGCTGTATGCAGTTTGCTTGCATAAAATTATTCCAGGGATTTTGCAACACATCAACAAACACGGGTATACAGTGGCTATTCAAAACATGAACACACTGTGAGCTATACAAAACAAGTGGGGAAGAGGAAGCGTTACACCTAGAAATATTTTGCCCTGGAGCTGGGTAGGGAGTTGATCAATGACTTCGCCAGCAGGAAGAGAGCTACCATTCGTGAATGTGGGGCTACTGTGGACATTAATCCAAAGAAACAAGACAGCGCACGTCTTCGAGTGACTTCCCGGAAAGCACAGTGTTTGGCTGTGCCACATGCAACACACATACAGGGGCTGTTTCCTCCAAGCCCCCCCCTCACCTGATTCATGTTTCATTGTCACACCTATTGAATCAGTAAAGGTGTTTATTTAGCTGATATTTTTATCTGTTTATCAGATTATCAGTTTTCAGTAAAAACAATTATGAATTGCAATCATCAGAAAACACTGTCAATTCTGAGAACCACATGGGAATATTCATAATGACTACAACACAATACAAAATGGGTTTGACTGATTACCTGATAATGAGAAAAATCATGCTGCAATCACCATAAATACAGGTATACAGTACCAATACCATACTTACCATTACTTACATGAAAAAGAGAAGAATGCCAATGCAATGTTTCTGATTAGATAGTCCAGAATTGTAAGCCCCCCCCCCCCCCCCACGGGTAGCCTTAGAATGTTCTATAAGGGTGGTTCTGTTAGGCTTTTCAAGGGGAAAAGGGTTGATTTATATTGAACAAAAATAGACTCAGAGTTCCACTGATAAGAATTTAATACATGCTGACAGAATGTGTCAATTCAGCAAACAGCACAATACAGCAACGAAACTGTCAAGGTCCAGGCTGCCTTACTGATACAGCACACGGCACTCCTGACTGACCGGCATGTGGTGATCTCATCCTGGGCTCACACTGACCCTGTCATTAGGTACTGCCTCCATGATGTCTTTGTCCATTTAGGACATGGCAATCATCGCTGAAGACTGGTGCCCTGCTCTCTGCCCCCTTGTAAGCCATAGACTTTGATCAGTTAATAGACTCAGCAATCTCTCTCTCTCTCTCTCTCTCTCTCCTCACCTCTCCGACAGAGGAGGAGCAGGGTTAAGCTCATTCTGGAATTGAATTATCCAGACCATAATACTGTAGAAGATGATGATTAAGAGCAGGGATTGTTAAACTGTGGATAAAAAAAGCTAAGCAAAATGTTACCACCTTACCGGAATTCTGTGCCGGGTTGGTCACTCAGGGTCATCGAGAAGAAAAGGTTTGTGTGGAGGGGAGGCCGTTCAACTTCCAAGTGGATCTGGTTAGGTAGTGGGCAGAGGTCCAGTAATGTGTATATACTGTCAGGATTGGATGTAACTAGGTAGGACTGGGTATTCACATAACATATACACTGTCAGATTGGTATAACACACTATCAGTTTAGGTACAATGTGGATACACTGAGTCTGTGAGTCCAGATCTTTCTAGTAAGTGTGGGGGATATGTTGACCAAATATGACCTGAAACAGCCAGAAACTACTGGTGGAAATAATTGAAGAAAAGAGCATCTAGTATTATTTAAGAATTGAACATGATGTAGCTTCTCTTCCATTCTTGTCTTTTCTGCTCTTCTGTTTTTGTTATTTTTCTGGAATGTGTCAGCACCTGCAGTTCCTTCCTCTGTTTGATGGGGCTATTATAAAAAAAATCACAATATGTTGTCTTTTCAAAATGAATATTTAAAATGTTTTCATAATCCGAGTGACAAGTGAATTATGACACAGGGTTATTTATTATTAATAAAGTATCACAGCAGAATGCATTATTGATAGTTTGTCCTCATTTTCCTGCGAAGCTTCCATTGCATTTGTGCATCCTCATTCTCAGGTGATAGAATAAAAGACAAGGCGTTATAAAATAGGCTCTAGAATATCTTCAGCAGTGAAGTTATAGCCATAGTGAAGACGTCGTCAAAGCACTCCTTCAGCTGATTACCAGTGAGAGTTCAGAGCAAGTTAGACATGACATGTCTCACTGCGTCTCTCTCCTATCAAAGAGCTGAATACGTGTCAGAGCTGATAGCTTGCCAGATTTGCTTACACTCTGATGTCAACTGGGAAACTTTTGCATATTTTTTTTTTCACAAGCCAAACCAATGCTTTGACAGCATAAAGATTGGTTATATTGTTAGTTTACGAGGACAGATGCATACAAATTTTTTTGCCATACTTGGTAACCTCATTCCTGCAGCCTCTTGTGATTGTGCTCGACCAGCATTGTAACAGCATGACTGAGCCAGAGACTTCCTAATGAGGAGACACAGCACTCAAAGAATCATCCATAGAAATGCATTGGGTTAGTTTGTAACGCAAATATGGCATGTGTCTACACATATCCCACCCCTTCCTGTAATGTAAGTAACCCTTACGTATGCCTCCCTAATCACTTGAACAGGAAACTAGCTGCCCGATAACTGCCCAAAGTGCGTTACCAAGATGACCGCAGAGTGGGGGGACTTTGGCTGAGCCTCACTAGAGCTCAGTGGAGACTGCGTGCAAACCGTTATAGGCAGAATGGGAGTAGCTTATAAAGACATACAGGTATTCATTTAGCAGACGCTTTTAACTAAAGGGACTTACAGAAAAAGAATACCATTCAAGCTACAGAGGAGCAGAGGAGAACAGGAATAATGCATCAGTAAATACTATTACTAGAGGAAGAGCAAGAAAAGGCGAATCCATTAGCCTGGCCAATCCTTGGATCAGCTCAGCTCTCCCAGTGTGCAGGATCACCACAGTGTTCCATGCCCTCACCCCAGCGCTCCATGCCCTCACCCCAGCGCTCCATGCCCTCACCCCAGCGCTCCATGCCCTCACCCCAGCGCTCCATGCCCTCACCCCAGCGCTCCATGCCCTCACCCCAGCGCTCCATGCCCTCACCCCAGCGCTCCATGCCCTCACCCCAGCGCTCCATGCCCTCACCCCAGCGTTCCATGCCCTCACCCCAGCGCTCCATGCCCTCACCCCAGCGTTCCATGCCCTCACCACAGCATTCCATGCCCTCACCACAGCGCTCCATGCCCTCACCACAGCATTCCATGCCCTCACCACAGCATTCCATGCCCTCGCTAGGCAATGCATCTCTCAAAACTCCAGTGATTTCAGGGGAGCCCAGAGTCCTTTGGGAGCTTTTTTAACCCAGTGTTCTCTGCTACACCCCCACTGCTTCCCTACGGAGGAGTTTTTTGGCAGTTTGCAAACGGAGTGCATTACCACCATCTGCTAGCTAGACTGAAGTGTGATGGCAAGTGTACCCTGTAGTCTCGTTCTGGCCGCCGGGTGAATAAGGCAAATTGTCCAGCAATCTTTTAGGCCCAGGCAATGATGCCATGCATGAGATGACTAACCACGTCGGGTTTTAATTTCGTTTTTATTAGATGATGTTCTCATCGTCTGTACGTATCTTGATGAACATGTCCACCAGGTCAGATGAGTGCGCCAGCTACTATTGGAGACAAAGCTCCTTGTGAAATTGGGAAACATGTCAGTTTCATGTGTCTACCACATCTAGAACAACTCTAGAACAACTCGTTGGCTACAACGAAAAGAAACAAGTGCAAAGGCTAGGGTCTTAGGGCAAGTCTTAATGCTCAATTCTCAATTTTTTGCATGGCTGTTTTTGGCACATTGTTTTTTATTAAATGTGGCCAATATCAGACTCCTACTCCAGGGTGGACTGAACTCGGCATGCATGCGCAAATCAACAACAAATGAACAAACACAGCACGCAGCTAGCCTGATCGACCGCTAATCTTATCAGATTCAGTGGAAGAGAGAGTGTAAGAGAGAGACAGGGAGACAGGTAGAGAGAAATAGAATGTGTGTCTGTGTGGGGTGTGTGTGTGTGTGTGTGAGGGGGGGGGTGTTGCACTGCAATTGCAATTGAGGACAAATTTGGATACCAAATTAGGATTCTCAAAGACCTGTTTGCACAAGGAAACACCCACTGTTGGATTCTCACTGTGATTTTTTCCCCTACCATTTCCAGCACAAGCTCATAGAGAGAGCCAAATTGGGCTTCTCAGAGTAATGTTTCCATTTCCGTCTCGAGGGGGAAGAAAAGCCACGGCTCTCGGTGACAGGCAGCACTGACGGGCAGATGGAGCGTTGTCGCTCCCCAGCTTCACTCCTCTTCTGAGGGATCAGGCCAGGGCGCTCACGCTATTTCTGAGCCCGGCGTGTGCTATTTGCGAGGCTTTTTCTCCCAGCCTCTTTATCTCGGCCGCACACTAACATGCTCATGTCTCTTAAATTAGACAAGCTGGAGTTGTGGAGAAGAGGCTTAAGATCAATTTGAGTAACAATACACAGCCAACGATATTTCAGACTGGGTTTGTGTAGATATGGTTATATTATATCACTTAAGAATAGTTACAGATACACACTGATACACACATGAATATGAGCATGGGATGACTCTGCTCCCAGATACAACAAATCACATACTATAATCAAACACACTGATATTCAAACACGCGCACACACACACACACACACACACACACATTTGAGTTATTTATTTGAATCCACCCATCACAAGGGATTCAGATATTTTCAGAGACACAATATGCACCCTGGCACTTAAGGGTACAACACACACACACACACACACACACACACCCAGATAAAGACCATCGCAATGATAAAATGGGTAAGAATCAGCGGCATTCCTTGTGGGACAGCTGTGTGCATCACAATAGGCACATTAGGGTGGTGTGGATAAAGCCCATTGCATGCTGCACCACGCCTCCGTCATTACACCTTACCCTGTGTGGGCCTCCCCCTCTCCTCTCCTGCCCCTCAGCGTCCCACTGTCAGAGACCCCAGTCACCAACACCAGTCCTCCCCCCCCCCCAGCATGGATCTGCATCTGAGTCCTTCATGTGACCCAGCCACTAACATCACCGATTCCCTCCCCAACAGGACGTGTGTGGGAGAGCGAGGAAGAAGAGAAGAGTACGGAGGGTAAGAAAGATAAATAAAAAGAAAGACAGAAAGAAAGAAAGCATCAAACAAACAAGTGAAAAACAGAAAACAAACAGAAAGACCTGAATATACCTGAATATCATTTGTCTGTTTTTCCTCTGCTTATGAATATTACTTGGAGAGAAGCTGTTAGCCGCTATATTTGAAGTGATAATATGATTTTATCTGCACAATGCCTGCACAAGCATGCAAGAGCCAATCAACTACCCCCCCACCCCCCCCAACCACACACACACACACACACACACTCACACACACACAAAGCATTACATTTGAAATGTCTCCACAGATGGTTTTGAAATAGAATAAATCAAGCATTTCCAAAGTGTAAAATAAAATTGTGAACTATGAAATATTTTGCAGGTACCTTAGAATTTTCTGAAAACAACATATGGAGGAAATCAAGCAAGGACTTTGTTTCTTCTGCACTTGAAGAGGCTGGAAAATACTGAAACAGTGGCTTGTCTTGTCATATGACAAAGCTTCCATTTCCTGCCTTTGCTAAGCTCCATGAGGACAACCGTCGCAGTGGCTTGGCTTTGAGAACACACACTCTCTCATACATCACCCTGTCCTTCTACTAAACAATACACACAATGTTTTCAATATTTTCTTGACATAGACAACAACACATTCCTTGAATGGGTAGGCAATTGCTTGGCAGCACTATAAAGCTAAAAGTGGCATATCTTCATGTGTTAACACGTCATCACCAGCAGGACAGGTTACCTTTCCCATTTGATCAATCTGTGGACTGTATCATATAGTGCTTAACATAATTATGCTTAACTATCTTAACTGGATAGCTGAAAACATTTCCTCTTTTGATTTTCTGAACGACTTGTGGTCGTCATCTTCATTCTCAGGGAACCTGATGTGCAGAATGATCAGGATGAATTCCAATGCTCACAATTCCACCAATACTAACAGACAGAATAACATCCTTTTCAAAGCTGTTAGAAGCAGAATCTCCCTATTATTCAGATATGTTAGATGTCTCAATCATAATGGAAATGAGATAGACAACAAGACATGTCATTGACAAAGCTGGTTGAAAGACATTGAAGTTGACAAACCTGGTGATCATATTAAGTGAGAAAATAAAATACCGACCTAAAGATACTGCTATAGTAAGTTCTGGGGCTAGGTCACCTACGGCCAACACCTCCTCTCCTGTGTTTGTTTGCTTCATTCACTTACTGTGGAATTAAGTTAAGAGTTATGACATACCGGTGGCTGTGTGGAGGCAAAATAAAGAAAGACTAAGGAGACACAGACTAAGGAGAAAGGTGGAGCAGAGACAAAGAGAAAGAGAAAGAGAGAGAGAGAGAACAAGAGGAGATAAATAGGAATGCGGGCAAGACAAAGTGCCGGTGTCTGTTCTTGAGCCACAGCCAGGACTTCCTCCCCTTCATCAATCAGCATGAAGCGCATGGATGACCTCTGACCTCTCCATCCACTTCTGCTGGGGACTGAGGCTGAGCACCGTGTAGCAACCCACTATGCACACTGACACTATTTCATCTCACACTCACTCTTTATAACTCTCTCTCTCTCTCTCTCTGTCTCTCTCACAGGTGGAGCTCCACACAGATGCTGGGCTGAAAACAACCAGATGAATGACTGCTAATTAGCGAGTTTTTCATGTCATAACTGCACCGTAAGCTCACTGCCTCATCAACAATATCGATCCATCATGAAATCTTTGAGACAAGACGACCCCTGGAGCAAGGCTCATTACTACTGCCTGAGCTTGTGTATTCCAGAGGTCTCGCTGTCCAATGCAGAGGATCTGAGTGATGGTATGACACTTTCTCTCTCTCCTCCCTCTCTCTCTCTCTCCTTCTTTTCATGTATCACACTGTGATATTACAAACAGGGGTGTGAGACTGCCATTAGAGAACTGATGGAATTTGTGTAACAATTTACAAACCACTCTGTGATGCAGTATATCTGGCCAATTAGCATGCTAAACTTAGGTAAAGTATTTATGTGTAGGCAACTGGCAAGGGCAAACATTTAACAAGCACCTGACCCCAGGTTCACACTTGAAAACTCTCTGTGGGTTTAATCTTTTAAATATTGAGCCTACACACGGCACACTTAGAAGCCTTTTAATGCTGAAAAAGCAACACTAATATATTCATCGTTCGGTGGACTAAAAAGCAGCTGGTGATCCATTTGGGAAGACTCAGTATCCATGGCTGCATAATTAAAGGCTTTCGCACGTTGGTGCCAAGAAGAGCCTGCGAAGGTGAGAAAAAAAGAGTGATGCCTTTTTGCGTCTGACACGAGTCCGAATCCCAGCGCTGCAACGTCCTGAGTACGAGCAGCGGCCAACAGCCGAGGTAAAGAATGAGTCATTAGGACGCACTCCCATTTGTTAAATTAAAATGGCTTTCATGGCTCTCAGCACACAGCTGATGCTGCCCAGTGCTTTAGAGGTGCGGCCAAATTTAACCCATTCTTCTGTAAATAAACAACAATAACAAGTTGAAGTTGTTTTGAGAGTGTTACATTAATTTAGGGGTTTAGTAGACTTTGGGTTCCCATTAATCCATTTCTTGCTAGATTGATGTGGCTAGTCTCAGCTTTCTTTCCAGGTGGAATAAAAAGTGCTGTCTGTTTTGCCTCATGCATCTGAATACTCTGAGCTCAGAAGTAATACCAGAACCAAGAAATTGATTCTAGGGTACTCCTAAACTGAAAACTTAAATGATATTATTTAGTCACTTTAGTGTATATTTAGTCACTTTTAATTAACTTTGTCCTATAGGATCACATCACTTTCACTTCTCTGGTTTAGTACTAATTATTTTCAATGGATAGATCTGTGATATCTTTGAGGACCAGTTCACTGTTTATCAGTATATAATTGTACATTATCAACTACATTTAAATATTTTAAACTATTGTGTACTCATTTTTAAAACTTAAGTAGGGTGAAGCTTCTGCCTTATTTTTTCTCAACTCCACTTACTGTCTGACCTGAGTGCTCTCACTGGTGCTCAATGTCATCTGTCTCCTCAAAGTCCAAACCCTATGGCCAATGTGATGATGCAATACCTGCCATCGAAAGGGCCACTTTGGCTTTCAATTGCATGTGATGCCCTTTGGGATGATGCAACACACTGCCACCTGACTGAGGCCCTGGGGCCAGAGACCACCTCTTCTGGCAGATTTAGCCTGCTGATTGGGCCTGGAATATTCTTTTCTTTTCTAATAAGGGTTGAATGGCATACTGGGGTGCTACAGTACCCTCCAGAATTATTGACACCTTTGGTAAAGTTGACTAAAAACAGGTTTTAAAAATAATATTTTGATGATATGTTGTAATCTCACAATGAAAACAACAAGTAGAAATCTAACCTTGAAGGGAAGAAAATGTGTTCTTAGAAAAAGGAATATCTCATAAAGAAATAAATAATTTTACATAAACATATTGCCCACAATTATTGCCACCCCTAGAAAATCTTATGTTACAGAACATTTTCCTGTTTGTACTTATTTAAGTTAATCAGAGTGTCTGTGAACTTTCAGAAGTAGTTCATGACTTTGTTCTTCACTAAGGTATAAATCCCCTAGTCATTTTTCAACATGGGAAAGACAAGAAAGTACACTAAATTAAATTAAATAAAAAGAAAGTGTGTCGACATTTGTAAGTCAGGAAGTGGTTATAAAAACTAGGTACTTTGAAAATGCCTATATTTACAGTTACTGTAAATCAATAATTAAAAGGTTGTAATCAACTGGAAATGTGACAAACATGCTTGGACAAAGACCCATGGTTATCTTGCCCCCACATATGGAGGATGGTAAGAGAGGTAAAACATTCTGTAAGAACCACTGTTGGAGAGTTACAGATAAAGGTATCATCTTGGGGTCACAAAGTCCCCCAAAAAATCTTCAAGTTACCTCATTACTAATAGATTATTTAGAGGGCATACCAGGTAAAAGCCTTTCCAGTCATTTAACTACCAATGTAAATGGCAGGAGTTACTGAATGGTACAGTGACTTTGTCAGGAATTGTGGTCTATTGTCAGATAAAATGAAAACTGTACTCTTTGTCAAGAAACACTTTAGGTGGATTTGACGTACAGAAGAATGACTATACTGAAAAGAACCCCATGCCTAATGAGAATTACGGTGGACGTGCTGTGATATTGTGGGGCTGTTTTTATTCCCAAAGGCCTTGGGAACCTTATAAAGGTGCATGGTATACTGTATAACCCCAAGGAAAACCTGAAAAGAAAAAAATCCATGGAAATCTGTCAATTTCTGCCAAGGCAGTAAAAGTGGGTCATGGTTGGATCATTCATCAGGTCAATGAACCAAAATAAACGTACAGATAAAAACTAAAAATGGCTTACTGAACAGTCAATGGGCAATGTTTAAACTATTTGTTCTGAAATTCAAATATGGCTGTGAATCATCCATCCTTAGTGTACAGTGTTTCCAAAAGTTTACACAATTCAACCCGAAAAGAGAGACACCTTTAGAGTGAGAGACACATTTAGTACCTGTTTGCCTCAATTCAAATAGTCCTATTTCATATAGGCCATAATGGTACAGACAAAATGAATATTTCAGTCTTGGGAATATGTCATGCAGTCTGCATCAATTAAATCACTGTTTAAGTGTCTTGGCCCAGATGTCAAGATTACCAAGTCAACAATTCAACTGTAGCAGCTTTTTGGAAGCTTTTACATTCATCAACTGTCTGCTATTTTCATCTGGCACTGACAGTCAATGCATTTAGACTAAGCCAATGACTTGTTCCGCTGCCATATCATTGACATTTTTTTAAATGAGTTACATTTGTGTGTTTATTTCTTTTTTGTTTATTTATTTATTTATGTCTTTTTTTCTCAGCCACACTCATGCAGGGATGTGTTTAGTTGTCCCTTGACTTCATTCAACACAAAACAGGATAATAAAAAAACTTTTTTTAGTGCTCAGACACATGCACATATTTACGCTCAAAAGGCCCACATAGGTAGAGGGCAGAGAAAATGACACACTGCTATGAATGCATAACAGTGTCAATCTGCTCTATGAAGATAAAATGATGGGCTCTGTTGTTGACTGGCAGGGGCTGACCTAACTGCCTGTCACTCATGTGTGATTAATGCTTAGGCCACGCTCTTCGGCTGAAGCACCCGCCCACCCCTTGCCAGGACATGCCAATCAAACACAATCATCCACAGGGGTCATGACACATCCTGCCAGGTGACATTGCCACTGATATGTCTCGCTTGTGCTCTCTCAACCAAAAGCATTGCAGCTCTGCTTCACAGGTTCCTATTTTCTAGTTCCTGTTTCCTAATTATCCTGCTCCAACCGTGTGAGTTCCTTTCTGATGTGCAGCAAAAAGCCTCTGCTACATTAATGTGAGAAACCACAAAAGCTGTTGCTGTTGATGGAGGCACGTTTCCAACAGGTCATCAATACTTCTAGTTTGCTTATTCAGGCTACAGCTTCCTGTATTCGGTTTAGCTCTGTAGAAAAAGGCTCCGAAACAATTGGCTCCCATCAATCAATCAATCAATGAATCAATCAATCACTGTCACTGTCTGCATGTTTTATTCCAATAATCCTTGTCTTTTCTGCTGCTATTATCCAGACACATTCATTCTAAGACCTCTTAACTCTCCTCACATAAATAGCCTTTTAAGAAGTCAGTATTTACTTCAGAGAGTGTACACAGAAAGAGACAATTAAGCCTGTCTAGACATGCTGTTGCATTCTGAACAGCATAAATGGCAATACCAGTGACAGATCAATTAGCTGTTGACGCTACAGTATATGGTGAGCAGGATGACTGTACAGGTTAAGCTATGACTATACATCCAATGGAATGTAAGCCTGCCTCATAGAGCTAACACTGTGTTTCTTTGAGAGTGCTAAAGAGAAGGGGAAAAAAAAGCTTCTCGTCAGCAGTCAAGGATCTCGGATCAAATGGAATGCACAACTTTGATGCCTACAAGCAGATTTCTGCCATTAAATTCACAGCAAAGGATCGTTTTCCAAATCTCTCTCAGTGTCAGCTCAAACTTCACAATTACTGTAGCTGGGCTTTACCAAACAGTGAAGCAACACATTTTGAAAAAAAAAACAAAACGTTTACAGTTAGCATGCTAAAGGCTTCAATGAATGCCTCTGTTGTTTAATTAGTACTCAATGTGTGTTTATTGATAGATTGAAGAGGGCACTCATATTTCATCACATTCAGAACAGAATCTTCATGCTCACAACCCCCCAACACCCCCCTCCTCCTGTCTGTGTTTGCTCTCTCTCTCTCTCTCTCTCCCCCAGAAAAAACAAAAGCATCCTGCACACCCTCATCTCCCCTGACAGAGGAGGGAAAGACTTTCATTTCCCCACATTTGGAAACACCAGCCTGATCTCATGAGGACCCAGGCCTGGTGCAGCTGAGAAGAAATAACTACTTAGAGTTTTCCTTTTATCCATCCCCCTCTTCTCTCTATCATACGCAATTGCTCTCTTTCTGTCTTCACTTTCTCTCTCTCTCCCTCTCTCTTCATCTCTTCTGACTTTTCCTCCTCCTCTTCTCTGCATTTCATTTGTTTGCCAAAAGGATTGTTTGATGTTAAAGCAATGGCCCAGTGTATTCACAACCTAGGGTCTATTTATGGATGATAAAGAGTTCAAACTTTCGTTTGGGAGCAAAATGACGTTAATCAGAGGAGTTGTGAGCTAGACATTTGATGTAATGGGTAGGAGGGCTGAAATCTCCAACAAGATTAAAGACAGTGAGGGGAGTGATGGTTGTCAATAAACCCTATGGCTTCCTCCCAAACTTTGTTTTAAAAAACATAATTCATCACAACACTAACAAGTAGAAGTTTAGGTCTAGAGCTAGCTCAAGCCATTTGGTGCTGTTGCTAATAGAGATCAATTTGGTCACCAGCCATTGGCATTTCCTTTGGCAAATGTCACAACCTGAGCTAAGCAGTTTTCTCTGGATCATTTTGTTCTGTTTTTTTTTATCATATCAGTGTCAAGAGGGCCCCATCTTTCTGACAGAGAAGATTGGACTGGGTGGCTGGGAGTCCTGACAAGCCAGCCCACAGTGCCTGGCTAAACGGGGACAGACCGCTGTGGTATACTACAGACAGTCTGGACGTTTAAAGCTACCTTGTGTAAGAACTTCTCCCATCTAGCGGTGAAATTCTATATGACAACCAACTGAATATTACTTTCTAGCCCCTCCCATTCCGAGCGCATTTTAACTCCTACGGTGGCCGTTTCATGCCAAAGTTAACATTGCTACGACTTCGTCCGGTGTTCCTTCCAGTTATAAGGTTACTTTAGAAAACAATTACACATTGCATTTAGTTATATAGCCAGTAAACATGTTGGGTATGACCTCTATGTAAAGTGAATAGCCTAGTTTTACGTTTTCATTATTTTGGTAGGCTACTATTTCATTGCTAGCATCAGCTATCAGGTTCCCAAACGAATGCATGCTAATGTTATAGTACAGTAGATTCAGTGCTATCGTTATTCTGTATGTGCGAGATTAATAGTGTAAAGGCAATGTTTACAGCGTAGCCTACTATTTTTCTCAGTGAGCAGAGTCAGAGATCAGTCGATGCAACGGAGGTGCAAGGGAAAGGTAAAGGAAGAGGGAAAGGTAAAGAAAAGCCAAGAGCCGGTGGCAGAGGATCGATGAGACCTCCTAGGCAAAGAAAAAGTAAGACTCCAAAAGATGACGAGGAGAGACTGGAAGAACTTCAAAGACAAAGGAGAGAAGCAACGGAGGTTTGTGTTTTTAATATATTTCTCTGAACAATATCAATGTCAATGACACCGAAATTAGCTCGGAAGCTGCACCAGGCACGTTCGTTTGCGTTGCGTCTGTTGCAGAAAAAAAATAGACCATTAATCTAAAATTGATTTTACGCGTTGTGAACGGAACGCTTCAGTCACGCGCTTGGTGTAGCTTCCCTGCCTGTTTGTATCTCAATTGTTTGTAGCAATTTCTAGCTGTTGCCAGTCAACTGCATGATGCGAGATGTCTCCCAGTGAAATCACGACACATAATTACGTTATGGTCTATAGAAAATGTTACACAACATTTTCACCTTTTCATTGTCCATACACATACATAGTATTCATCATTTTGTGTGAACACTTGAAAAATGACACAGAGTAGGCTACTATTACTACTACTCTGCTAACAATCTAACTTTGCTACCTAAACAAGCCTATCTGATCTTATTTCTTGTCTTATTTCTTCAGACTTGTGGATGGAATGAGCCTGCAAGAGCACAGGAACCTCACCACACAGTTGCTATAGTGAGGCAGCCAGGTCTGGTGTTTGATGCATCAGTGCAGACATGTCGTCCCCCCACCTGTGCCAGGGATGCCTTGGTGTAGTTGTACACACTGCAGAGACATGCCAATCGATCAGAAGAGAAAATGCTGTGGACAAAACCCTGCCACCTGTGTGAGCCTTCTGCCTCACTACACACAGCACTGCCTAGATGAAGGTTTTCTCCAGATTCACAGGCAGTACATCACAGACATCACAGCATTAGGCCATGTAAGAGAGCCAGGTGATGACAATAGAGTTCAGATATGCTACCTACAGACATTTCATTTTCTGGCAGCATGGGTCTCTAGGACAGGGTAATAGAAGAGTGATCCCAAGCTGTGTGTGTAGGATAAGGGATAAATTCCCTGACCCTCAGGGACATCTCTGGAATTTATTTCACCTTCCTATAATGTTGTAATGTTGTGTTATTGTAAATAGTTTTGTATTAGTGTTCTTGTACTGCCTGTTCCTTTTAAAACTGTATTTAATTTATTTTACACCGGTACATCGCTATATTTTGCTTTCATGAAAATAAAAACTTTTAGAATTGATAAGAGACTGTTCATGCTGTACCTCATACATTACATCCACAAACTTATAATTAAAAAAGGAGTTGTGGTAATTTACCATTTTGAAACACCAAATGACAGTAACATGGTCAACAATGTTATTTGCAATATATTTATTTACAGAAATTAACAAATTATGGTATTTACACATGAACCCTTCCTTTTTGTATGGTGCCTTTGAAGCAACATGGGCCATCATTCTAAATTTGCAGTCTCCTGGAAAGCTGATCCTGTGGAAGACATGCAGTGTCGTTAGACATACACGCCATTTTATATAGTTCAACATATTGTTACTAATCTGTATAGTGCTATTTTGCCTAGACTGAGTTACAGGCAAGGTTACAATGAAGGCATGCACGTGCATCACATAACAAGACCATTGAATTTCGTCCACATCCTCCTCCACGATGCTCATGTCATGTAGGCTTTGTAAAAAATATATATAAATGCTTATATCATGAAAATATACAATAGAGAATGTCATCGGGTATAGACATTATGAGCATTGATGGGTTACCTCTGTTCAAGGTTCTCAATTTCAGGGGCTTCTGCAATTGCGCCAAGATGCTAATCTGAAATGAATAAGCAGAGTGTTTCACAACATATAACAGTACATAAAATGGTAAACACCAAGATATTAAAAATATACTTTCAGTTATTATCAAACAACAATCACATAGAATCAACAATTGTTTTCATGCAGTGAAAAACGTTCAGACAATTTAGTAGGCTACGTCTACAATTAATAAGACTACAGGACAGGCCTCAGGATGTGAACGTCACCCTTGGAATTGGCTACACTAGCATTATCAGATTAGGATATATTTAGGCTACAAAGCAAAAGCAATGAAAAATAACTACAATTTAGTGCCCTTTGCCTGTGATCCGTCATAGCAGATTTATGTTACAATCCTTTTTCATCGACGCGAGGAAAAGTATCCCAGACGTCATTCTAGCGTTATGGACAACCATGCTATACTAAGCCAAGCAACTATAAAACTTCGAATTTACACCATAGACTGTATGTTTACACGAATAGGCCAAATTACCTGTCGAGGAGAAAGCAGGCAATTTCGGCGTCCCTTTTAAAATCCTTGCTCCTCACGAGCTCTTTCCATCTTAGAAAAGCCACTCCAATATTGACTTTGGTCTGTTGTTTTTCCGGTCGCGTTGGCGTTTTAATTCTCTTTTTCGCTTCCTTGGCGACTCCTTTTCATGTCCTCGAGAATAGTTGTAATCCTCCATTTTCAACAGACTTTCAAATCTGCCGGCAGTCGCGAGTAGACTGATCATGCAATGAGTGTTGCCTACAAGCGCGAAAGGCGGAGCTGAATTTCCAGGAATGTCCCTCGTTGGCGAATGTATTTCAAAGATGGAGGCGCAACATGGATTCAGCCATTTGCGCGGCTCGCGCGTATGTATTTGGAATAGCAGATTCTACACTTACGAGAATACTTTGATTAGTAAGTGGAAATAATTACACATGAATGAGCACATATTTTTGAAAGAACAAATGGGTTTTTGCTAAGAATTAACTCAAAAAAGTACACAATGTAGCTTTAAGTGTATTAAACGGCGCCATCATTTGACCAAACCAAGTCCGGAAGCTTGCCTCCAAATCATTTAAAGTTTCTTCAAAAGAAGTATTGCATACGCTGAAAGGTGAACAAGAGCACTGGCGCAGGAGTGGACTTTTTTTCCATCTTTCTTCTTCTTCCATCTTTCTTTTCTGTTCTGTTTGTTTCCCAGGCTCACTTGTTAGTCTGTGTACATTGGCGTTGAGCGAGGCAGAAGCCAGAAGTGCAATGCACAGTACTGTACATGTGCCAGACAGGCTCTCCGTTCATTTTTTGTTGATGACTAGACTAGACCACAGCACTGTTTCTAAATGACAGGATACGAGTTTAAGGCATACATATGTCTAGACCAACAGCAGGTAGGTCTAATATCCGCCTACAACGTTCTCAGCGCAGTTTTCTCTGATTGTTGATTCGCTGACTGTTTAATCCGGTCTGCGACGACACCTTCACGAAACACGCTGCTAGACATGAGGCAGACCGACATAAAGTGTGGCCGCCCATTCTTCTCTAGGAACTACTCGCGAAGTAGCCTCACACACATCACATAAATAACTTTTTCTCATCTTTTATAAGGTATAGCCGCTATTTGCTGCGATAAACGGTTCGCGAGAAAATGAACTTTCAAGAAATAATCATATTAGGCTACTATCTGCGCTCATTTCAATTCATATAGGAGGAATATTTCACAAACTTTTCGTTCCACACATGACAAACCGTAAACCAGAATAAACAGCAGACCTTACCGAACACAAAGGTGTAATGCAATCCCCTGTACAACTAGATGTACCGCATAGCGGTACAAAATATGACCGCCGCTCAGTCCTGTACAGCCGTTCCGCGAAAATAAATCACACTTCAATTTGTCTCCATATTTTACTCCATCCCCCACTCTTGAAACTTTTGTGTATGCTTGTTTGGCATGCCTGAGTGTGTGTGTGCGGCTGCACAGAAAGTAGCCTACTGGTGCTGAAAAGTTGAATAGATTGTAGAATAGCCAAAGAAGATGTAGCATTGTTATAAAACCTTTAAAATCTCTAAACAATCACGAGTAGGGCAGTTCATCACAGTTCATCCATTGCAACTGATTGATGAAAGGTCATTTACACCTGTAGGCTACATTGTATTTGGGAAAAGCAAAAGGTATCAGCATAATGTTATTTATGTATTTATTTGTTTGTTTGTTTGTTTGTTTGTTTATGAACAAAAACATCAGTCAGTTCCATGCCGTTTTCAACAGCTATCAAAAACAAAGGTCATTTTTGGATGGATGGATTTTTTGTGAATGTTTCTTCTTCTACATAAGATTTTAGTCATCTTTAGTTCATGTAATACTTCATTGTCAATGCACAAATTAAGTAACAGTAGTCTGAAACGTTATTGTTAATGCACAAATTAAGTAACAGTAGTCTGAAACGAAATGCTGTTTTACATGTAACCAGTGGTGCAAATAACTGACATGTCCAAATGGGCCTTGATGAAATGCGTCGCTAGACTGTTCATACACATTTTAACGAGCCAAAATTGAAGAACTGTTGTCCGTTATTGTTCGTGCAAATATAGGCTGATTCATGTTCCCTTCCATTGTGTAACTGAGGTCCATGGCTAGTCTGGCTTTCACCAGACCAAGCTCAATCTTTTAAGAAATCAAAAAATAAATAGCGGGCAGATCAGGCTGGGTTCACCCAGCCTAGTCCATGGCACCCGATATTGTTTAATTTTCCGATTGAGATATCCACGCTCTGGCTATTCTAAATGCAAAAATGCATCAGGGAGTTATGACAAAACTGTAACTAACAAACTAGATCCTAATAGAAAGCTGTTAGCTTCCCTAAGCTACAGGTAGGCTTATAAGGTAGGCCTATTTACAACATAAATTGTCAATAGGCTATGCTGGCGACACAAATAAAATCTCCTTTGGAAACCAATGGCTTACGCCTTACAGTATCAAGCGGACTTAAACTGCCATAGGCTATTGTGGCGAAAAGTTGTAATAAAATTCATGCAGCTCCATGAGTTAAGGAAAGCGCGAATGAAGTAGCCACTTCTAAATGGGACCCACTACACAGTAGCTTAAGGTGTGTTGCTAAAGCAACCATAATGAAATGAAGGTGTCATTGTTTGGATACTTCACACACACGTGCTTTTTCATTTCACAGACTACAACTACCAAGCTGGAATCAAAGCACATCGATTCCCCTCTCACACACCCTGCACGCACTTAAAACGAAATAAACAGGCGTCTTAGTCTCACGCATGTATAGGCAAAACTGTATCAGTAACGTTGGTAAATCTTCCATTGCACAGAATGATTTTTGTAGCACGTGCAAAAAATGACAGTCGAAAGATGGTTGCAACCCGGTCTCACGGTTTAACGTGATATCACCACGAAAGTAAATCTGTTCAGGGGTGCTGCCATCACGATTTCGGCCCTTTTTTCGTGATAGGACTACACTTCCCTACCCTATTCATTTTAATGCGCGAGGCATAAAGCCGCCGCTGCGAGCGCTAACCGGTGACTGGGGGACAGGAGGAGAGACATTTGCGCGTCGGGTTTTAAAAGATTTTACCATTTCAAAATATATGAAACATTTCCCGCTAGTTCATAATAATAAAAGTTTAATTCCTTGTCGTTTGTTTGCAATAAGCTCGCCAGTTTAAGACTAAGCAGCCGTGAATCGTGATCCCAACACATTTTGTCATGATGGCCCAAGATCAAGGAATGCGTCTTAGTTGTTTCCTTTTGTATAAATGAACGCTTTATTCTGAAAACATATGATTCCCGCTAGAAATATAACAATAAAATGTTAATTCCTTGTCGTTTGTTTGCAATAAGCTTTTCAGTTTACGGCCGAGTAGCCTGATGGCCCAAGATCACAACGAATGCGTTGTATGAACGAACGCTTTATTCGGAAAATATATCAGGCTACATAGGCTATTTCCTTCTAGAGATATAATAATAAAAGGTTAATTACTTGTTATTTGTTTGCAATAAGGTCAGTTTAAGGATAAGCAGTCGTGAACCGTGATCGCAACACGCTACTTTTTCCCATGATGGCCTAAATCAAGCTGTGAGACCACCTTGGCCAGTTGTCTTCTTTTGAATTAATGAAGGCTTGATTGCAAAACTACTGCGCATTTGCCGCTACACATAATGTTTGTTTGCAAAGCTTAAAGTTGAGAAAACGTTATTTTTCGTGATAGGACAGTTCCCTACCCTATAGGCATATTTTAATGCGCGGTGCATAACGCCGCCGCTATGAGCGCTAACTGGAGAAATTCGCCTTCACCTCAAGTTCTATCATTTTTAGCAAAAGATGAAACCATGCGGTTTCAAATGCAATTGGCCTGTTCTACGCCATTTCTTTAGGTCTAGGCCTACTTTAGCCTACATGTCAGCTCACAATGAATGTAGGCCTATCTTAGAAGTCGTCTTTAATTGCAAAGCCAGCTTAAGGTGGAAAAGTCGTGAATCGTGATCGCAGCACGCCTGCATATCTTCATGATGACCTCACATTAGATGACAGAAGGGGAGCAAATTTGTTTTGAGTTTTTCCACTGTCTTCGCCTCATGCGAGTGGCGTTGTAAAATCTTAGGGCTTAGGGCTGAAACAGGTCGAAAAACATGATAGGGCTAAAGTCTTACAACATCCAGGATGCTATGGTGTTTTATCGTGATCTGATAACGATAATGTGCCGCAACCATGCCAAATAATGCTCAGTTATCAATTGTGACTGACTGTAGACTATGCATTGTGGAAATGTACAGTAGGCCTAGGCCTACTACACATTTCCCACTAGATGTGAAATAATACAGAGCTAAAGAAGAAGAAATAACATTGAATTGATTCCTCCTTCGATTCAGTTTGCAAAACAAGGCATCTCATCCGCAACTACGGGAAGTCGTAGGTATTTTTCGTGATGTGATCACCCCCACCCAACCCTAAGCCTAATTGGTCACGTGTCTCTCTTCGCGCCACCGACCACCGTCTCGCGAAGCAGGTAGGCCATGACTTCACATGGTGCTCTGCATTTTGATTAAAATATGACAGATTGTTATTGATTTTGTGACATAAAATTGTGTAAGAGTTTGATAAGTATTGATTAACTTATCTTGAAGCCAAGACCTTAAAAAAGTGAATGATAGGCTTTGTTTTCAACCGTTTTCAACCCAGCCTCTCCTTAACCCATGCAAGGCTAAAACCTGCATGGTCATAGCCTATGTTAGTATCACTGTCCTGAAAGTTGCCCTCACTAAATATAGAGTGCAGGCATAGGCTAACATACTCTGTCTTATGTTTAGATATTAAAGTAGGCTAAGTAACCTACATTTCTTATAAATATCTCATGGTGCTGGATTTACAGTTGAATTGCTACTTTGACCTAGGCTGCCTTAGGCCTATTTCTTAAAGGGATCCCTGGCTTCTAAGACATGTTTGCCTTATAAGATTGCCTTATAAGATTGACTTAGTCGTCAGCCACATAAACATGATTTAAACACACTCAAAATGCATTTGGTTTTCTTAAAAGTTTACAGATTCCTTTCACTCGTAAGCTGGCATCTAATCAAGGTCCAGTCAAGGCGCATCAACATGTTTCAGCTTGTTTTGTGTTTTTAAATCATGTTAGATAGCTGAAACCAATGTCAGTCTTCTTTATTTATTTATTTATTTATTTTTTGCAGATTTGTTGTTGGATACTTCCCCAGATTTTGCAAACTTTATCAAAGGCCCTTTTAAGAGCCAAACTCTCTCTCTCTCTCATTATATACATCTCTCACTCACTCACTCACTCTCTCTATCTCTCTCAATTGTTCACTTTCTCTCTCTCCCTATACATCCACCTCTCCCTCCCTATAAAAAACATCTCTACCTATATCTCTCACTTGCTGTCTATCTCTCCCTATACATCCATCTCTCTTTTTTCCCTTTCTCTTTCTCTCTCGAGCGCTGTCATCACCATGAGACGCGTTATCAATCCTGATGCCAATTTTGAAGAGGGCAAACAGATGGCTCTCGAGATGGACCTCGATGCTTGCTTTGAAGATTACCGTGTAAGTTGTACAATTTGTTGTTTAATTGTAAATTTGCATGTTCTGTAAAGTTTGTAAGAATTCTTTATGCTTGTGAGAGCCTCCAATAGCTATGAATAATTCTCTTGAAATGGGTGAACAGAAATTCTGAAACTTCACACAATTTTGACTGCAACTTCATGTTTAACTTTTCTAGAGGGAATTGGAGGAGCGCAGAAGTGCTGCCCCACCAGCACCTAAAAGGGGTAGGCAAGGCAAGGGGGCAGGCAAGCCAAGGGGTAGGCGTGGAGGGCGCCCCAAAGGCTCAGCTGTAGGTATAATCAATTCAGTTACTCATCATTATTTGTGTTTTCAAGAGTTATTCTTATTGTCAAATATCAACTTACACCCTTGTTAGTTAAGAAACATAAATTTGAATTTGTTCATATCTAAAACACAAAGATTGTAGATGGTCGGTGCAAGATATGTACATCCTGGAACCACGATCACATGGTGGGGGAGGGCAGGGTCCAGAGGCATGCTCTGTAACATTGAGAATATTTAAAAGCCTTGTTTTTCTGATCAATGAATGTTCATTTCAGATTACAGTATCATGCTCTCCAAACCCTTCTGCCCATTAAAGGAAAATGTTGCAAAAGGATGACTGCCCTTATCTGTCCACTTAATAGCTGATTCCCTTGGCTGTTGTACTGACATACAAATACATATTCAGCAGTGTGACATTAATGTTCTGTATGTTTTACCTTAATTAAAATCCGTTCTAGGTGGTAACATTGTGAAACATGCTTGAGTTAGATTTCGCCTGTGTGTGTCCAAGGTTTTGGCCTGTATAATTTATATGAAGCCTCCGCACTGAATACAGCCCTGGACCAATAATCAGAATGAACATGTGGCAGGAATTTTACTTACTTAAACTATGTTAAGACACTGCCAGAGATACATAGATAATTTATTCATCACCAAGAGCAAAGTCAGTTGTTGCCTGGTTGGGTGTTGACATGTAACAGCGAAACTACACCAGGCGCGTAGCACCAAGCGTTCCGTTCACGACGCGTAAAATCCATTTTAGAAGAATGGTCTATTTTTTTCGAACGTACGCGCCGCTATCACTTCTGGTGTAGCTACTTCCATTGATTATAGTGGAAGCTAATTGTTGCAGCAGACGCAACGCGAACGGAACGCTTCAGTTACGTGCCTGGTGTAGCTCAGCCCTAATTGTTGTTGATTATTAAGATTGTACAAGTAGGTAAATCTGTCATTGCTGTCTCCCCAATATAGTTTGAATCATAGCCTATACAGGTATTTACTAAGATAGACAGACAGATGCATGCTTTTTTATCCAAAAGGAAGTAAATGTATTCTGCAGTGTCATTGACTTACTGTGTGCTTGTGTGTGTGTGTGTGTGAAGATTGATAAACTACACAATTGCCTGGAGGAAAAAGACCACTCCCTTACACAAGCGAACCAGGTGTGTGTGTGTGTGTGTGTGTGTGTGTGTGTGTGTGTGTGTGTGAATGATGAAGTACACAATTGCCTGGAGGAAAAAGACCACTCCCTTACACAAGCCAACCAGGTGTGTGTGTGAAAATGAGGAATTAGCATTATTCACCCGGCGGCCATTACGAGGCTGAGGGGTACACTTGCCATTACACCTCAGTCCAGCAGATGGTGGTGGTATGCAGTCCGTTTGCAAACTGCTAAAAAAAAGCTCACAGAAAAAAAAGAATGGTTCACTGGCCTGTTCTTCTTCTTCAGTGAGTTTTTTTTTTTGGCAGTTTGCAAACGGAGTGCATTACCACCACCATCTGCTGGACTGAGGTGTAATGGCAAGTGTACCCTATAGCCTCGTAATGGCCGCCTGTTGAAAAAGGCGAATTGAGGTGATTCAGTCACCACATTCACTAAATACAATTTCACTCATTGCAAAACACTACATGAAACCGGGAGATGGCAGCACAGCAAGAATGAACAAAACTGTAAAATGATGAAATAAAATGTTTTATTTACAATAACAGCGATTGTCGGACGAGGTAGGGGAAGCCTGGCTTCGCTTGGCCTCCGGGACAAAACGCCACTGCTGGGGAATTGCCCCAATTACTAATTGCATGCATTCTAAGTTGGACAGGACAGGACAGTAGATAAATTATTATGTGATATAAAAACTACTGATATAAAAAGAAAAGAATGATGCATTTCTGATTATTTATTCATGACCGCCCGCATACATTATGCAGGTATAATTGCCTGTTTAAAGTAGCCTTTATTATTAGTAGCAGGTATTATTGCCTGTTTAAAGTAATTCTATACTCTTAAAAGTTGCACTTAGCTCTGCAACAAAAGAGTTGCAGAGCTAAGAGAGAGAAATAAAAATATAGCTGCAAGCAGCAATGAGGGGGCCAAGCAGTATAGGCCGGAGTAGCCACGGCGACAAGATAGAACTCAGCAAACACCCGCGATCAACACTTTCAACTAGTGTCACATCAAAACATAGCTGATTTTGTAGGGCTGAAACAGGGCTGAGTATTGCCACCGCCTCCGCCAGCCAGCCCCCCTCACCTAATCACCCCTGCCCGTCCCACCCCGTCCTGCCCCACCCTTGCATGCACGCACGCATTAGAATGAACTGGATGGAACATGTTGTCATTAGTTTCACATCAAAAAGTAAAACATCAATAAAACACATTGGCAACTACAGATCAAAATGCAATATTGCTAATTGCAGCACCCCCTACAGGTCAAAGGTCACCAAAGTTTTTGAGCGTCCTCCTAATGGGGTCATGAATCCATGTAGTAAGTTTGGTTATGATACATGGCAGGGTTGCTGAGATATGAGCTCACTACCTGTTTGGCAGCTTCGCCACCAATTTCGATTGGCTGTTACGGGCGAATGCTTTTGTCAATTGTTCCAGAAAGCAATATATTGATAGGTTATGGTCTGAAGATGGTCTCTGCCAATTTTGGTGAGGATCCGCTAAAATTTGTGACCTGCGAGAACTTGTACGTGTTTTTGATTAAATCCAATATGGCGGCCGAATCAATTATGATGACATCACAAGTTGGCTTGGGTCGGCCTAAGGACCTCCAACAGTATTACCAGACACCACTAGTGCGTTTTAATTCTAAGCACAACAGCAGCTACAGGCCAAAAGGCATGTTTCTAAATTACAGCGCCCCCTAGAGGTCAAACGTCACCAGATTTCTTGAGCGTCCCCCTGATTGGGTCCTGAGTCCATGTACAAAGTTTGGTTATGATAGATCAATGGGTTGCTGAGATATGAGCTCACTTCCTGTTTGGCGGCTTCGCCACAAATTTCGATTGGCTGTTACAGCCAAATGCTTTTGTCAATTATTCCAGAAAGCAATGAACTGATAAGGCATGGTCTGAAGATGGGCTCTGCCAATTTTGGTGAGGATCCGCTGAAATTTGTGACCTGCGAAAAATTGTACGTGTTTTTCATTAAATCCAATATGGCGGCCGAATCATTTACGATGACATCACAAGTTGGCTTGGTTCGGCCTAAGGACCTCCAACAGTATTACCAGACACCACTAGAGCATTTTAATTCTAAGCACAACTGCAGCTACAGGCCAAAAGGCATGTTTCTTAATTACAGCGCCCCCTAGAGGTCAAAGGTCACCAGATTTCTTGAGCATCCCCCTGATTGGGTCCTGAGTCCATGTACAAAGTTTGGTTATGATAGATCAATGGGTTGCTGAGATATGAGCTCACTTCCTGTTTGGCGGCTTCGCCGCAAATTTCGATTGGCTGTTACGCGCGAACGGTTTTAGTTCCGAAGACAAAACACCACAACTTTTGTGAGGCTTGGTCTGAAGATCATGTATGTCAAGTTTGGTGACGATCGGACAAAATTTGTGACCTGTGAAAAATTAGTTTCACTTTCACTAAAATCCAATATGGCGGAAAATCCATCATGGCGGAAAATGACGTCATAGGATGCGTTGAACTCGGCCTGGTCCAAGGATTCCAACGGTACCTCATTTTTCAAAATCGGGTCAACAGGTCAAAAGTTACGTGCGTGAACGCACGTCCAACTTTGGCCTGTTGGTGGCGCTAGAGTCCTGGAGGTGCCGACATGAAACTTGGTGAAATTAATCATGGGACTGTCCCTAATCGGTGTGCCAAATTTCACAACTTTTTACAAGACGGTTCTATGGGCTGCCATAGACTCCCATGGCGGAAGAAAGATGTTAAATAAATATAGCTGCAAGCAGCAATGAGGGGGCCAAGCAGAATAGGCCGGAGTAGCCACGGTGACAAGATAGAACTCAGCAGACACCCGGGATCAACAGGGCTGAAATAGGGCTGAGTATTGCCACCGCCTCCGCCAGCCAGCCCCCCCCCACCTAATCACCCCACCCCGTCCGACCCCGTCCTGCCCTGCCCTTGCACGCACGCATTAGAATTAACTGGATGGAACATGTTGTCATCAGTTTCACATCAAAAAATAAAAGATTGATAAAACACATCAGCAACTACACATCAAAATGCAATATTGCTAATTGCAGCACCCCCTACAGGTCAAAGGTCACCAAATTTTATGAGCGTCCTCCTAATGGGGTCATGAATATATGTAGTAAGTTTGGTTATGATACATGGCAGGGTTGCTGAGATATGAGCTCACTTCCTGTTTGGCGGCTTCGCCACCAATTTCGATTGGCTGTTATGGGCGAATGCTTTTCTTGGCGTGGGTCGGCCTAAGGACCTCCAACAGTATTACCAGACACCACTAGTACATTTTAATTCCAAACAGAACAGCAGCTACAGGCCAAAAGGCATGTTTCTTAATTACAGCGCCCCCTAGAGGTCAAAGGTCACCAGATTTATTTAGTGTCCTTCTGATTGGGTCCTGAGTCCATGCACCCAGTTTGGCTTTGATACATGCAAAGGTTGCTGAGATATGAGCTCACTTCCTGTTTGGCGGCTTCGCCGCAAATTTCGATTGGCTGTTACAGCCGGATGCTTCTGTCAATTGTTCCAGAAAGCATGGCACTGATAAGGCATGGTCTGAAGATGGTCTCTGCCAATTTTGGTGAGGATCCGCTGAAATGTGTGACCTGCGAAAACTTGTACGTGTTTTTGATTAAATCCAATATGGCGGCCGAATCAATTACGATGACATCACAAATTGGCTTGGGTCGGCCTAAGGACCTCCAACAGTATTACCAGACACCAGTAGTGCATTTGAATTCTAAGCACAACAGCAGCTACAGGCCAAAAGGCATGTTTCTCAATTACAGCGCCCCCTAGAGGTCAAAGGTCACCAGATTTCTTCAGCATCCTCCTGATTGGGTCCTGAGTCCATGTCCTAAGTTTGGTTATGATAGATGAATGGGTTGCTGAGATATGAGCTCACTTCCTGTTTGGCGGCTTCGCCGCAAATTTTGATTGGCGGTTACTCGCAAACGGTTTTAGTTCCGAAGACAAAAAGCAATGCATTAATGAGTCGTGGTCTGTAGATGATATCTGTGAAGTTTGGTGTCGATCGGACAAAATTTGTGACCTTTGAAGACTTTTTAGTGTTTTTGATGAAATCCAATATGGCGGAAAATCCATCATGGCGGAAATTGACGTCATAGGGTGCGTTGAACTCGGCTTGGTCCAAGGATTCCAATGATATCTCATTTTTGACAATCGGCAATACGGGTCAAAAGTTACGTACGTGAACGCACGTCCAACTTTGGCCTGTTGGTGGCGCTAGAGTGCTCTAGGTGCCATCATGAAACTTGGTGACATTAATCATGGGACTGTCCCTAATTAGTGTGCCAAATTTCACAACTTTTCACCAGACGGTTCTATGGGCTGCCATTGACTTCAATGACGGAAGCGTAATAATAATAATAATAAGAAAACATAGAAACACAATGGGTGCCTTCGCAGCTTCGCTGCTTGGCCCCCAAATATAGCTGCAAGCAGCAATGTGGGGGCCAAGCAGGCAGTTCAGCAGGCCAGATTTGCCATGTAAGTCAAAGCCGTTGCATCAGACATATAGCCTTAAGCAGTCACAGCAAGTTCCATGCCATACAACCCAAGATTGGCTGAGTTACAAGGTCAAGTTTCACATCAAAACATAACTGATTTTGTGGAGCTGAACCAGGGCTGAGTGTCGCCACCCCCACCCCCAGCCAGCCCACCGTCGCAATCGCCCCTGCCCGTCCCACCCCGCCCCACCCTTGCACGCACACTTTAGAATGAACTGGATGGAACTTGCTGTCATCAGTTTCACATCAAAAATAAAAGATTGACTGAGATATGATCACACTTGCTGTGATTTAAACAGAGAGGTCAAAAATTGACGTCATAGGGTGTGTTGAACTCGGCTTGGCCCAAGGATTCCAATTATACCTCATTTTGCCATTCGGGTCAACAGGTCAAAAGTTACGTCCGTGAACACAAATCCAACTTTGGCCTGTTGGTGGCGCTAGAGCGCTTGAGGTGCCGGCATGAAACTTGGTGAAATGAATTATTGGACTGTCCCCAATTAGTGTGCAAAATTGTATAACTTTTTACCAGACGGTTCTATGGGCTGCCATTGACTTCCATTGCAAAATAATGCGCATCAGCAACTACTGGCGAAAAATGCATTTTTGTCAATTACGGAGCCCCCTAGAGGTCAGATGTCACCAAATTTCTTGAGCGTCCTCCCGATGGGGTCGGAGGTACATCTACTAAGTTTGGTTTTGATACATGAAAGCGTTGCTGAGATATGAAATCACTTCCTGTTTGGCGGCTTCGCCGCAAATTTCAATCGGCTGGTACAGGCCAATGCTTCTTTCAATTGTTCCAGAAATCAATGCACTCA
Source organism: Alosa pseudoharengus (assembly GCF_046254945.1). NCBI lineage: Eukaryota > Metazoa > Chordata > Actinopteri > Clupeiformes > Clupeidae > Alosa > Alosa pseudoharengus. The sequence continues at coordinate 74,150 of NW_027468860.1, read as the reverse complement.
TCAGCCATGGTCTGAAGATGGTCTCTGCCAATTTTGGTCAGGATCCGCTGAAATTCGTGACCTGCGAAAACTTGTACGTGTTTTTGATTAAATCCAATATGGCGGCCGAATCAATTACGATGACATCACAAGTTGTCTTCTGTTGACCTAAGGACCTTCCACAGTATTGTCAGACACCACTAGTGCATTTTAATTCTAAGCACAACAGCAGCTACAGGCCAAAAGGCATGTTTCTTAATTACAGCGCCCCCTAGAGGTCAAAGGTCACCAAATTTCTTGAGCTTCCCCCTGATGGGGTCATGAGTCCATATACTAAGGTTGGTTATGATAGATGAATGGGTTGCTGAGATACGAGCTCACTTCCTGTTTGGCGGCTTCGCCGTAAATTTTGATTGGATATTACGGGTGAACGGTTTAAGTTCCGAAGACAAAACACCACAACTTTTGTGAGGCTTAGTCTGAAGATCATGTATGTCAAATTTGGTGACAATCGGACAAAATTTGTGACCTGTGAAAAATTAGTTTCACTTTCACTAAAATCCAATATGGCGGAAAATCCATCATGGCGGAAAATGACGTCATAGGGTGCGTTGAACTCGGCCTGGTCCAAGGATTCCAATGGTACCTCATTTTTCAAAATCGGATCAACAGGTCAAAAGTTACGTGCATGAACGCACGTCCAACTTTGGCCTGTTGGTGGCGCTAGAGCCTTGGAGGTGCTGACATGAAACTTGGTGAAATTAATTATGGGACTGTCCCTAATCAGTGTGCCAAATTTCACAACTTTTCACCAGACGGTTCTATGGGCTGCCATAGACTCCAATGGCGGAAGAAAGATGTTAAATAATAATAATAAGAAATCATAGAAACACAATGGGTGCCTTCGCAGCTTCGCTGCTTGGCCCCCAATAAATATAGCTGCAAGCAGCAATGAGGGGGCCAAGCAGGCAGTTCAGCAGGCCAGATTTGCCATGTAAGTCAATGCCGTTGCATCAGACATATAGCCTAAAGCAGTCACAGCAAGTTCCATGCCATACAACCCAAGATTGGCTGAGTTACAAGGTCAAGTTTCACATTAAAACATAACTGATTTTGTGTGGCTGAACCAGGGCTGAGTGTCGCCTCCCCCTCCCCCAGCCAGCCCACCGCCGCAACCGCCCCTGCCCATCCCACCCCGTCCCACCCTTGCACGCACGCATTAGAATGAACTGGATGTAACTTGCTGTCATCAGTTTCACATCAAAAATAAAAGATTGACTGAGATATGATCACACTTGCTGTGATTTAAACAGAAGGGTCAAAAATTGACGTCATAGGGTGTGTTGAACTCGGCTTGGCCCAAGGATTCCAATGATACCTCATTTTGACATTCGGGTCAACGAGTCAAAAGTTACGTCTGTGAACACACGTCCAACTTTGGCATGTTGGTGGCGCTAGAGCGTTTGAGGAGCCGGCATGAAACTTGGTGAAATTAATTATTGGGCTGTCCCCAATCAGTGTGCCAAATTGTATAACTTTTTACCAGACGGTTCTATGGGCTGCCATTGACTTCCATTGCAGAATAATGCACATCAGCAACTACTGGCCAAAATGCATTTTTGTCAATTACAGAGCCCTCTAGAGGTCAAAGGTCACCAAATTTCTTGAGCGTCCTACCGATGGGCTCAGAGGTGCATGTACCAAGTTTGGTTTTGATACATTTAAGCGTTGCTGAGATATGACCTCACTTCCTGTTTGGCGGCTTCGCCGCAAAGTTCGAAAGGCTGTTACGGGCCAATGCTTCTGGCAATTGTTCCAGAAACCAAAGCACTCATCAGGGATGGTCTGAAGATGGTCTATGCCAATTTTGGCGAGGATCCGCGGAAATTTGTGACCTGCGAAAACTTTTTGATGTTTTTGATTAAATCCAATATGGCGGCCGAATCAATTACGATGACATCACAAATTGGCTTGGGTCGGCCTAAGGACCTCCAACAGTACTACCAGACACCACTAGAGTGTTTTAATTCTAAGCACAACTGCAGTTACAGGCCAAAAGGCATGTTTCTTAATTACAGCGCCCCCTAGAGGTCAAAGGTCACCAGATTTCTTGAGCGTCCCCCTGATTGGGTCCTGAGTCCATGGACTAAGTTTGGTTATGATAGATGAATGGGTTGCTGAGATATGAGCTCACTTCCTGTTTTGCGGCTTCGCTGCAAATTTCGATTGGCTGTTACGCGCGAACGGTTTTAGTTCCGAAGACAAAACACCACAACTTTTGTGAGGCTTTGTCTGAAGATCATGTATGTCAAGTTTGGTGATGATCGGACAAAATTTGTGACCTGTGAAAAATTAGTTTCACTCTCACTAAAATCCAATATGGCGGAAAATCCATCATGGCGGAAAATGACGTCATAGGGTGCGTTGAACTCGACCTGGTCCAAGGATTCCATCGGTACCTCATTTTTCAAAATCGGGTCAACAGGTCAAAAGTTACGTGCGTGAACGCACGTCCAACTTTGGCCTGTTGGTGGCGCTAGAGGCCTGGAGGTGCCGACATGAAACTTGGTGAAATTAATCATGGGACTGTCCCTAATCGGTGTGCCAAATTTCACAACTTTTTACCAGACGGTTCTATGGGCTGCCATAGACTCCCATGGCGGAAGAAAGATGTTAAATAATAATAATAAGAAATCATAGAAACACAATGGGTGCCTTCGCAGCTTCGCTGCTTGGCCCCCAATAAGAAATCATAGAAACACAATGGGTGCCTTCGCAGCTTCGCTGCTTGGCCCCCAATAATAAGAAATCATAGAAACACAATGGGTGCCTTCGCAGCTTCGCTGCTTGGCCCCCAATTATTATTTATTTATTTATTTTTTGACAACCTATTTAAGGCGGGAAGCGTGTGTTACTTAGGTAGCTCACTGTCCACATGACAAATGACTATTTATCTGTTGGGAGATTTCAGCAGTGTTTGTGTGTGTGTTTACAGACTGTGGTTTTACTGAGGAATGAACTGAGGGACTTGTGTCAGCAGCTTCAGACGCAGCAGCGTAAAGAGAGGTACAGTGAGTGAGAGAGAGAGAGAGAGATGGTGGGGGGGTGTTATGACTGCCGTTATTCATGACTTCCACACACATGGACATGGCACACACACAAACACACACACACTCATAAGTTAACATAGACAAACACAGAAGCACACATACCCACAACAGCAAACACACACACACAAACACACACACACTCATAAGTTAACATAGACAAACACAGAAGCACACATACCCACAACAGCAAACACACACACACACACACACACACTCATAAGTTAACATAGACAAACACAGAAGCACACATACCCACAACAGCAAACACACACACACACACACACACACACACTCATAAGTTAACATAGACAAACACAGAAGCACACATACCCACAACAGCAAACACACACACATACACACACTCGCTCACATACACTCACTCACATACACATAGGATGACTTTCAAGAGTAGGGGGTGGAGACATATTGACATGTGTGATTTATTTTTGCAGAGAGAATATGCAGAGCTGAGTGGCAGTCATATTTTGCACCGCTATGTGGTACATCTAGTTTATAACTTATGTAGCCTTTGATCTCTTCTGACTCCTACAGGGTGTTGCAGGAAGGGCAAGAATGGCTGCAGGGTGTTGAGAGCCAACTCCAGGTTAAGGTACACACGCACACATACACAAACTTGCACATACACATACTAACACACACACACACATTAACAAGCACATACACACACACACACACAGACACACACACACACACACTTGCTGTCAGTGTTAACATGTTAATCGCGATGAGATTATGGACCATAACATGTGTTTTTTTTTTTAATTGCGTTCATGGTGTGCCGCCAAATGTTGTTTTTATTTATTTATTTTGTACACCGTCACTTGTGCTGTTATCAACGATTCTCTTTGGCTGCTTTTAATTCATGATCCTTTGATGTCCTCAGACTGCCACAGACCACCAACATTTCCCAGCACAGACACTTCCTAGTGGGCTTCTGCCTGGTCCTCCTGCTGAGGTCATAGAGATAACTATAGCATAACAGCAACACAGTTGTGAATGACACAATTTTATTTTATTTTTTTAAACCTCCCGATTGGCTGAAAGGCCCGTTTTTTACTTTTTAAATAAGTTGACTCAATAGACATGGAATTAAATGATCCTCAAAGCACTTCAGGTATAGCTATGATCTACAACAGAGGTGGGCAAACTACGGCCCGCCACGCACTTTATGCACTTCATTAAAATGTGTTGAAGGCCTAGGCTACATTTTGCTGGAGCATATTTCTCAATATGACAAGTCCTTTTCAACTGAACTTAAAGGTCCCATGTGTAAGAACTTCTCCCATCTAGTGTTTAGGGATTGTATTGCAACCTAATAGAACTACGGTAGCCGTTGCACATCAAAAACAAACACCCAATTTACGAAACCGTCGCAGAAGGAATAGCGCTGGAATAGCCTCCATGTCTGTGACTGCAGATAGATGCGTCTGAAATGTCAGCTGGAATGTGAGCCCGGCGAGGAGAGATGCTTAATTGATGTCACAGGTGGGCTAGTTGAAACTTTCAACTTCTATTAGAAAAAGACGTTGAGATTGGGAACGTAGCATAGGCTGTTGTTAAAGTTAGCGATATTGGACAGAAATATAGACATAACGAGTTCATTTGATGAAGAATACGTGCAGTTTGAGCCATCTAGATCGAAAAAAGGTGAAGCAAATAGGCATACTGTATCAGTCGCCTATAGCAAAGGCTAATGTGATTAACTAAATAGTTGAATTAAAAGCTCCTAAACTGGGCTGGTGCGGTTTGTCGAGTTCAGAGACAAAAGCAGTGTTTGACATGGTAATGCTGTCTTTTAAGAAACGTTCAGTAACCTGATCAGATCACTGTCCTTTGTCTACAGGGTACAGTTTAACATGTGAACACTGTTCACACAACTTTATTGGTTGGTTAAACACACTAGCACAATGCCACAATCTGTATGTAGCCAAGGCTGAAGGTTAAAACATTTCAAACCAATTTTACAAATTAAAGCCTACCCTACCCAAGTTTATTTATTACCTGGTTTGGTCCAACAAATATTCAGACTTATCTTATTCAGACTTATTCTAATAGTCTACAATGAAGTGTCCTTTAGGCCTATGAAATCTTCAGCCACAAAGAAAGAAAGAAAGAAAGAAAAAAAGTCCCTCATGTAGATTACTGAGGAGGAGAGGAGGGCCAAACTGAAGCATGTTGCCAAACAGAGCAAGCGGGCCCCTTCACACTTTGGCCCAAGCCAAAAACAAGAAATAAAGGGGGGTTTTTTTTGTAAAAATTAGTCTTTTTGTAGTTTGTTTTCTTTATAAATCTCTGGTTTTAGGCAACTTCATACTCCATGGAAGCTATGCACTATTGGCAACAATGTCACTCGCGCTTGTTTTGCTATGAAACGGCCATTTCCCTCTTTGCGCGCCCTTCTCACCTTTTTCACCCCTGACCCGTTTTCATGCCTGAACATACATTCAGCAGCAATGTCATCAAAAGAAAAGGGAGTCCAAGGCACTCTTCTTCAAAAAGTTATAAAAAGCCTTTATTTAAACATGGCTGTTTTTTTTAAAAACAAGATCTGGGCAGACACCCACGCGTAGCGGCACATAGCCTTCTTCAGGGTATACTGCACGAACAAACAATTGCCTCTTTTGAGGTTAACTAATGACATACACCTGGACAGCACAGGTAATGAATTCACATAGTTCTCAGGTAAACACTACATACAAGGGCCAGTAGGTGGCCCCACAGGTGTCACAAGGCAGTGAATAGCCAGGTAAAGAAAAAAAGAAGAAAAGAACCATTTATTTGTTTGTTTTTGGACAACGTAGGCTACCGATAAGTAAAGCGGGAGTTGTGGGTTGCTTTTGCGGCCGCATAAGCTGCAAAGCACTGCGTGAAACACTAGAAAGGGTGTGTCGCGATTCTGCCTTTTCACACCGCGACACAGTATCGTGGATATGAATGTCGCGATTTCGGTTTCGAATCGTAAATCGTTACAGCCCTAACAGATAAGGACTAAAATCTATCTCCTCATTTAATCCAGGGTATGTAATGGCCTGCAGAGTATATATGTAGAAAGTTTCCCTTTGCTTTCATGTAAAACCTCTTGCCCAACAGCTCCCTTCTTATATACAGGACACTACCCATGTCTTAAAGATTTTGAATGATATAACTGTTTCTGATGATTCTTATCTGGTCACTATGGATGTAGAATCTTTATACACAAATATTACTCATGGCGATGGACTGAAAGCTTTAAACTACTACTTAACCAACAGTTCTGCAGACTGCTTACCTCCATCTGATTTCCTAATTAAACTCCCTGAATGGACATTGAAAAATAACATCTTTTTGTTTCAAGACCAATTATATATTCAGGTATGTGGCACTGCCATGGGGGCATGTTTTGCCCCTAATTATGCCAATCTTTTCCTAGGCCTATGGGAGAAGGAATATGTTTACAATAATGTCTACAGTTATAAGATAAAATGGTATGGGAGGTACATTGATGATGTTTGCCTAATTTGGACTGGTTCTGAAGACGAGTTGTTAATGTTTCATGATATGTTGAATAATAATGACAGAAATGTTAAACTGTCGATGGAACATTCAAAGACAACTATTAACTTTTTAGATCTAACTATCTCAAAAGGACTGGATGGCCGGCTCTACACTACAGTTTTTCGCAAAATCACTGATAGAAACACTATGTTAAGAGCAGATAGTTTTCACCCAGTCTGGTTAAAAAACAACATACCTTTTGGACAATTCCAACGTCTGAGACGTATATGCGATTCAGACCAAGAGTATGAGAAGCAGGCCAAAATCATGTCTCATCGCTTTATACAGAGGGGCTACCAAACTGATGTTGTACAGTCTGCTAATGAAAAAGCTCTCTCCAAACAGAGGACAGATTTGTTTAAAAAGAAGAAAAAAAAGTCATCTAGTCAAGAACAAGTTTACTTTGTAACAAAATATAGCAGCCTTGTAGCCTAGAAATCTAGACGCACCCTAGCGGCGGCAAATTAATTTGCTCAGCCTGTACGTCTAGTATCGAACCATAGGAATTTCTATTGGCTTAACACCGTGGATGTTCTCCAATCACAGCGCTCTATTTCGTTAGAGAGTCTTAAGGCGGGCTTAACAGGATAACGATATCCTGCAACGGTGAACAACAAGGAAGGTGGCTATGGCGAACGAAGAGCGGTTGTTTGAATCGGCGTTGGCGTCAACTTTGGAGGAGTTGGACTTGTGCTTTTCTTTGAAAGTAGAGCAACACAATGCACTTAAGTCATTCCTTTCGAAGAAGGATGTATTTGCCGTTTTGCCGACCGGATACGGATATGGTCGTAGCGCTGGCCTATTGCATGCCTAGGCAGTTTGAAAGACAATTCTCTGCCCGCCCCTTGGATTAAGCAGGTGAATGATTCGATTCCAGACTATACATTTCAATGATATAGGATGGCCCGCCAGGCTAGCAGCCTTGCCAATCCGATTAAAAAGATAATTTTGTCTAATTGGAACCTGTTGAAAAGTGACTCTATTTTGAGAGAAGTGTTTCCAGTCCCCCCCAAAATTACGGTTAGGAGGAGAAGCCACCTTAGTGTGAATAAAAAGACTACCTGGCTTCATAGACAGATAACCGGTACATACAAATGTGGTTTTTGCAACCATTGTTCTAACATAAAAGAATGTAAACAATTTGTTGATTTCAAATCTAACAAAACATACAACATACAATCATTCATCAACTGCAATACCACCTTTGTGGTGTACCGTTTATCATGTATATGTGGCTGTTTCTATATAGGCCGAACCAAGAGGCGTCTAAAAGATAGAGTCTCTGAACATAAAAATGCCATCAGAAAGGTAAATTTGGATTATCCAATGGCAAAACATTTTCACACAGTACATAACAGCAATCCAGATGGTCTAATGGTTGAAGGTCTAGAAACGATAAAAAAGAATATTAGAGGTGGTGATAGGTTAAAATCATTATTGCAAAGGGAAACTTTCTACATATATACTCTGCAGGCCATGACATACCCTGGATTAAATGAGGAGATAGATTTTAGTCCTTATCTGTAATGACTTCACTTTCAAGTATTGATGTCTGTCCTAACCTAAATCTGCTGCCACCTAGTGGTTCTTTTCTTCTTTTTTTCTTTACCTGGCTATTCAATGCCTTGTGACACCTGTGGGGCCACCTACTGGCCCTTGTATGAAGTGTTTACCTGAGAACTATGTGAATTCATTACCTGTGCTGTCCAGGTGTATGTCATTAGTTAACCTCAAAAGAGGCAATTGTTTGTTCGTGCAGTATACCCTGATGAAGGCTCCGTGCCGCTAGGCGTGGGTTTCTGCCCAGATCTTGTTTTTTAAAAAATAGCCATGTTTAAATAAAGGCTTTTTATAACTTTTTGAAGAAGAGTGCCTTGGACTCCCTTTTCTTTTGATGACATTTTTGTGTTTTTTCCCAACACCAAAGAGCACCTTCAAGATCTTTTTTCTACAATTCCTAAGCACTTTGGAGTTTTTCTTTATTTCAAGATGCATTCAGCAACGTTGTGGTAGTCGTTAAGGGTTGTTTTAAGGACATGTTTGTGCATGCCCATAGCCAGCCACTCTGAAACAGTCAAAGGCGATTCAAAACGAGTCAAAGTCGAGACAGGACCCATTGTCAAAATTTCGGTTTCCACCACTCTAGTTCATCCAAAACAAACCAGAAAAGGCACTCAAAGTACTAAATACTGGAATTATCCTTTAAGGTGAAAATATTGCATAGTGTACCTTTAACCACCCGCTCACTCACACCTATTAACACTCAATTTTGATGGGCTTGTCTCATACTCGTCTCATGTTCACCTATTAACACTCAATTTTGATGGGCTTGTCTCCTACTCGTCTCGTGTTCAGACTCAGATGGTCTCTCCTGAGGGTCAGAAGCTGTTTGAGGCTCCAGTCTCTTGCATTAAAGAAGAAGAGGCTGAGGAAGAGGAGGAGGAGGATTATGGCCATAGAGAGTCCAGTCAGTCTGGTAAGCAGACACACCCACGCACCACACACACACACACACAGACACACCCACATACACACACAACACACACACACACACTAATGTCCTGTGTTGAATATCCACTGAGTGCAACACAATTGTACTGTATTATGCTGGAGGATTAAATGTGAATGTACGTTTCCTTTTTTTCTGCTTTTGCAGTAGAGATAACTGACCCCAGATCAGAGCTGTTCCAGGTACGGTGTTTGTTACATATACACATCATGTCAAACACATGGATATGTGTCAGCTTGCTTGGCACACACACAATCACACGCGCACACACACACTCTGATGGTTTTGTTTACTTCTCAGACTCAGCAGGTGCCGTGTGGTGGTCTGGTCCTTGCAGTTAAAGAAGAAGATGGTGAAAGTGGATGTGGGGAGCGGAGAGGCTCTGGCAAGGAGAGCATAGGTGAAAAGAGCAACACGCATACACAACACACGAACGCATACACACACACACTCACACACACATGACTAATATGACGGCAGAGTTAAAATGTATCATCATATTCATTTATGTAGATAGACTGGACCTGTCCCAAATTTTCTGGCCAGCACGTGTCTTTATTGTAGTGGTTTCAAAAACTAGCATGTTAGCTACCATTAACTCATTATTATTGCACATTATGGCAGTAAAAACTCCCTTAACTGTTTTTTTTTTGTTTTTTTTTGCTGTGAGTAGTGATGCACGATATATCGGCCGCCGATATAATATCGGCCGATATGGTCATTTTTTTACACATCGGTATCGGTCCGATGTCAAAATAGGGCCGATGTGAACAGGCCGATAATCATTTCTGTGTATTTGACGTGTGTGTAGCGATCCAAGCGTGTTATCTGTCTACACTGAATCCGTTAAATATGCCCTTCTATTGCATCATATTTCTTATTTAAAATAGCAGGGCAACAAGACTGACAGAAAGAAGACACTGGGCATCTGACAAAAGTTCTTTCAAAACGTTGCGTTGTATCGCGCTGCTCGCGTTGCTTGCAGTCAAGTTGATGGCTGGCTTGCATGTCATGTCACGCCTAGCACTACATCTCTCGCGGTAGGCTAAATATAACTGTGTATCAGGCAGAATGTAGTTATATGGTCGTAATAGGAATTTAATAGGGCTGTAACGATATGCGATTCAAAACTGAAATCGCAACACTCATATCCACAAACCTGTGTCGCGGTGTGAAAAGGCAGAACAGACACACCCTTTCTAGTGTCTAGCAGTGCTTTGCAGCTTACGCGGCCGCACAAACAACACACATCTCCCGCTTTACTTGGCGGTAGCCTACGTTGCTTTCATTGTAGACTTTACCAAACAGTATAAACCCCCTGTTAACCTTTCCTGCTTTGTTTCAGACCGTAGTCAGAAACGCAGGGGAGATTCGTTATTCGAGGGCCGATGTTATAAGATAGACTAACGTTGGGGTCACGGTCCCATTTCTGATGAGCAAAATACACGAGCTGAACTTTATGGAGTTTTATTTTGGACAGTAACACCGCTCACACTGTGTACAGACTCCAACTTGAACTTCCACACTCTCTGCTCCAGTCGCATACATACACTTCCTCACTCTATCTCCCTCCTTCCCAGCTTCTTCCCACACACACACACACACACACACACACAGAGCTCTCTTAAAGGAGCCGCAACACCATTTTACACCCCTCTCTTTGCCCCGCTCTCTCTCGCTCACTCAATGGACACGCACGACTCGGCCAACGCAATCCAAATAAAACATTACAATCGTGAAAGCAAGGACTCATAGAAGACGACTAGCTAAATTGCTATTAAATCTGCTTAGCAACATTAGCATGCTGCACATATTTGTTTAAAACTCTTGGTTTCAAGTTGACTGATCATCTCAATACCAATGTTTCCCAAAAGTGCCTGTACCAAGGAGAACAAGTATTACCTTTAAACTTAAACACACATGTAGTCTAGTCGTGATCCCCATAGGCCCAATAGTAAACCCAGAAATGTTGAGTACCCTAAAGTTTTATTGCAGAAATGTCATCTATAGGCCTAGTGGGTGGAATTCAACTTGGTTGCCTAAAGTTGCACTTTGGGCAATTTGCATAATTAGCATAAATAGGCAATTAAGGCGAGGCAGTACAGGTGAATAGGGTAAAAAATTTAAATCATAGATATCACCATGAAACTTTCTGAGTTGATTACTTATGTTAAGATGAGAAAAAAATGTATTGCATGTTTTTTTATAATTTAATGTTTACATATGCAAATGAGGCCCTATTCATTAAAAATGCTCTAATTTGCATACACACAAAAGCAGATAGTGTGATAAAGCCCAAAATTGTTTTTCCAAGGTAAACACGTGTACTTGGTTGGGTGAGTTGGTGAAAACCTTTAAGAAACTTGGTAAGGAGGCAGTGTTGACCTATGGACAGACAGATTAAGAAATGCCATGCAAAACTATAAAAGCACTCCAAGAGTGCAGACCTCCGCCAAGTGAAAACATAACCGCCTCCTGGATCCAGACGGTGATCCGGATCACTCCCAAACTTTTTGAGTTATCTTGCGAACAAACAGATGAACAGACAAACAAACAAACAAACAAACAGACAAACAAACCCTGATGAAAACATAACCTCCTTGGGTTATAACTATAGGTAATAACTATTTAACAGCATGCACACACACAAACCCACAAAAACTAAATACAATATGCAAAATAACCATATCCAGCATGCACACGTACACAAATGCACAATAACTATATACAAGAACTATATAGAACATGCAACGCGTGCGCACACACACACACACACACACACACAGTAAACTATATAACTATATACAGTATGTACACACGCACGCGCGCACACACACACACACACACACACACACACACATTTAACAACAACCACACAATCCCACTCAATAGCCTTCACCATCTTCATCATTTCTTTCCTCATTCCCTTCAGTCTCATCATCTTCTTGATCTTTATTATTGTATTGTGAATGGGTTGCAGCATCGGACCTCACCCCCTTCACACTTGCAATAGTCAGTACAACTGACTGACTGCAACTGAGGCTCTCTCTGACCTGCAGCCTTCCACAACATGACCTGAAGATGAGCACGCAGTATGTGCATCATCAGGTTGGCATCTGTTGGAGGAAGCTTTTCAAGCATAGGAAGCTTTTTGCTGCGACTGTAAATCTGGTAGCGAGTGTTGTTCATCGACTTGGCCTTCTTCTGCCCATACAGTGCAACAAAGAACTTGGTCCCAGTATCTTTTAGGTCACTATGAGTGGCATCAGGTTCCCCAAGCACTGTATTGAGACCAGGAATGGTATTTCCTAGGAATACTTTCAGCGCAGATGTCTTGCCCTTCCAATGGGATGTGACACTGCCTCCTATCCCTGTGGGAAGGGTAAGACATCTGCGCTGAAAGTACTCCTAGGAAATACCATTTGACCACCTGGTCTCAATGAACAACACTCGCTACCAGATTTACAGTCGCAGCAAAAAGCCTCCTAAGCTTAAAAGCTTCCTCCAACAGATGACAACCTGATGCTGCACATACTGCATGCTCATCTTCAGGTCATGTTGTGGAAGGCTGCAGGTCAGAGAGAGCCTCCTGCAGAGGCCAGAGACATCACACAGTTTGGGTGGGAGGTTGCTAGTGAAGGGGCTGTCATGCCCGCTCTTGCCATTCAGGCAGTGGCTCCAGTAAATTTGCTTGATGTCACCAGCTGTAGCTGCAGCACATTGAAAGCCTGCAGCAAAGGAAACTGCAGCTGCCATGCTGCAAGTCTCAGTTGCACTGACTATTGCAAGTGTGAAGAAGGTGAGGTCCACTGCTGCAATAAAGATCAAGAAGATGATGAGACTGAAGGGAATGAGGAAAGAAATGATGAAGATGGTTAAGGCTATTGAGTGGGATTGTGTGGTTGTTGTTAAATATGTGTGTGTGTGTGTGTGCGCGTGTGTGTGCATACTGTATATAGTTATATAGTTTACAGTGTGTGTGTGTGTGTGCGCGTGCGCGCGTGCATTGCATGTTGTATATAGTTCCTGTATATAGTTCTTGTGCATTTGTGTACGTGTGCATGCTGAATATAGTTATTTTGCATATTGTATAGTTCTTGTGGGTTTGTGTGTGTGCATGCTGTTATATAGTTACTGCCTCCGCCAAGGAGGTTATGTTTTCATCGGGGTTTGTTTGTCTGTTTGTTTGTTTGTTTGTTTGTCTGTGTGTCTGTTCATCTGTTTGTTCGTAAGATAACTCAAAAAGTTTGGGAGTGATCCGGATCACCGTCTGGATCCAGGAGGCGGTTATGTTTTCGCTTGGCGGAGGTCTGCACTCTCGGAGTGCTTTTCTAGTTTTGCATGGCACACTTAATTTCTTAATCTGTCTGTCCATAGGTCAACACTGCCTCCTTACCAAGTTTCTTAAAGGTTTTCACCAACTCACCCAACCAAGTACACGTGTTTACCTTGGAAAAACAATTTTGAGCCTGGCTTTATCACACTATCTGCTTTTGTGTGTATGCAAATTAGAGCATTTTTAATGAGAGAGGGCCTCATTTGCATATGTAACCATTAAAATATAAAAAACATGCAATACATTTTTTTCTCATCTTAACATAAGTAATCAACTCAGAAAGTTTCATGTTGATATCTATTATTACAGTGCATGCAAATGCACTGTATTGTTATTCCTCGGGCTTCTTCCGACTTATTATTATTATTCTTCCAGGCCCTAATTTGGCTTGAACCACTTATCGTAGAAACTTGGTTCAAATTTCGTCACGTAGATCTTGCTCTAAATGTTCGTTCTATGACTTTTCATATTTCTACGACTTTTACTTTTTGAGATATTAAATAAAAACTAAACTTAAAATTCTCCATAGACTTAACATGGCTTTATGACATCATAATAGGCTATCAAGGAAATAGAATGCAATCAACTGCACCTGTGCTCTCTCACTGACTGCCTGCAGCAACTTGAATGGAACCTCTTCTCTGTGTCCCTCTCCATTCAACTGAATAGCTCACTTCTCATCCCAACTTTCTTTCACTTCTTTTTCTTCACTTTCTCTCACTTTCTCTATCTATCCCTCTATTTCTCCCAATTTCAATAACTTTTAACTATTCTTACTTTTTTTTACTATTTACACATTTTAAAGCATGGTAACCAGCATGGTATCATTATCCTAGCAACAGCCTGGTATGGTAACCACTATAATGACCCTAGCACCAACCTAGCAACCACTTTTATAGCATAGCAACCACTATCATTATCCTAGCAACAGCCTAGCAACCACCTTAAATATCCTAGCAACAACCTAGCAACCACTTTTATAGCATAGCAACCACTATAATTACCCTAGCAACAACCTAGCAACCACTTTTATAGCATAGCAACCACTATCATTATCCTAACAACAGCCTAGCAACCACCTTAAATACCCTAGCAACAAACAAGCAACCACTTTTATAGCATAGCAACCACTACAATTACCCTAGCAACAACCTAGCAACCACTTTTATAGCATAGCAACCACTATCATTATCCTAGCAACAGCCTAGCAACCACCTTAAATACCCTAGCAACAACCTAGCAACCACTTTTATAGCATAGCAACCACTACAATTACCCTAGCAACAACCTAACAACCACTTTTATAGCATAGCAACCACTTTCATTATCCTAGCAACAGCCTAGCAACCACCTTAAATACCCTAGCAACAGCCTAGCAACCACTTTTATAGCATAGCAACCACTATAATTACCCTTGCAACAGCATAGCAACCACTTAAGTACCCTAGCAACAACCTAGCAACCACCTTAAGTACCCTAGAAACAACCTAGCAACCACTTTTATAGCATAGCAACCACTATAATTACCTTAGCAACAGCCTAGCAACCACCTTAAGTACCCTAGCAACAACCTAGCAACCACATAGCAACCACTTTTACAGCCAAGCAACCACTATAATTACCCTAGCAACCAACCCAGCAACAACTTTGCATGCACTGTATTTCCTTCAGGAAATGCTTTTCTAGTTTATTTTTTTTACCCTATTCACCTGTACTGCCTCGCCTTAATTGCCTATTTATGCTAATTATGCAAATTGCCCAAAGTGCAACTTTAGGCAACCAAGTTGAATTCCACCCACTAGGCCTATAGATGACATTTCTGCAATAAAACTTTAGGGTACTCAACATTTCTGGGTTCATGAAATCACGACTAGACTAATGGGGAAACTGAACAGTCCAATCAGTAGACTATGATAAGCTAGCCAACTATGCTACTTTGTTTACAATATTTCCAGGCTTCAACCACACAGCTGAATTAAAGAGGGAGAGTTGTAATATAAATAGTAGGCCTATAGTGTGCCATACCTATAGGCTAATCTGCATAAAGTGCTGTCATAAATATCAGACATTCAGTATTCTCTCTTTTTATATCAGGATATAAAATAATACAGATATATTCTATTATATTGTAATCCTCTGGTGTTCTAAGGTAGGCTATTGAAATGTTATTAAAAAAAATGCATTTTGGAAAATAGCTCTTTATTTGATTATCATAAGAATGTGTTTTCTATACAGATATATCGACATCGGTAAATATCGGTATCGGCCATAACAGCAAAATTAATATCGGTTATCGGTATCGGCCACAATTTTCACATCGGTGCATCACTAGCTGTGAGTTATTTTTCAAATAAAAAAAACGCCCTGGCCAACTATTCTTGTCAAAAAGGAAGCGTAGTCTGTTCACACTAAGTGTCTTGTTTGTTTGCGTCTGCAGTAGAAGAATCCGTCCTCAGAGCAGAATACCCTGTCTCTTCAGCTGAAGACATCAAAACTGAACAGGTCCAGGTACAGTGGTGAAAGTCTATGATGTTTGTAATGTCTAGTATAGTTATCCACTGTTAAAATCACATCTTTATTTAATTAGCCAAACTAATACTAATATTACAGTAAAATCAAATGAGTAAAAGGTACAATACACAGGTTTAGGTATTTTTGGCAAGTGTAGAGCTCCCTCTAGAGTCGCAATGTATGTTACTCTGCTATTGTAAATAGCAAACTTCTCGTGACTTATCCCCTATACACAATGTAAATGCTTTTGTTGTGGAGGTGAAGGATTAGCAACAGGCAAACACTATCTCCAAAGAGCTAGATCTACTGACAAGGTAATGTTTCACGATTCTCGTGAGATTTGTTGGGTGCCGCTCTTGTTTTGTCTCATACTCGTCTCGTGTTCAGAGTCAGATGGTCTCTCCTGAGGGTCAGAAGCTGTTTGAGGCTCCAGTCTCTTGCATTAAAGAAGAAGAAGAGGCTGAGGAAGAGGAGAATGATGAAGAGGAGGAGGAGGATTATGGCCATGGAGAGTCCAGTCAGTCTGGTAAGCAGACACACACACACACACACACAAACGCACCACACACACACCACACACACACACACACACCCACCCGCCCACACACCACACACACCCACACACCACACACCACACAACACTAATGTCCTGTGTTGAATATCCACTGAGTGCAACACAATTGTACTGTATTATGCTGGAGGATTAAATGTGAATGTACGTTTCCTTTTTTTCTGCTTTTGCAGTAGAGATAACTGACCCCAGATCAGAGCTGTTCCAGGTACGGTGTTTGTTACATATACACATCATGTCAAACACATGGATATGTGTCAGCTTGCTTGGCACACACACAATCACACGCGCGCACACACACTCTGATGGTTTTGTTTACTTCTCAGACTCAGCAGGTGCCGTGTGGTGGTCTGGTCCTTGCAGTTAAAGAAGAAGATGGTGAAAGTGGATGTGGGGAGCGGAGAGGCTCTGGCAAGGAGTGCATAGGTCAGTGTGTCACTGTATGTCACATCCGGCCCGTAGGTGAGAATATATTTTTTATTTGATTTTCATTTAATTTTCGGTGGAATCCGTCTGTTGCTGCTGCTCGCCTCAGCTGCAGCAGCGCTGGTAGTGCTGACGGTAGATTAGTCGCTATCGAAATGTTAACAAACTCAGTACAGAGTATTATGATAGTGTTCATGCTTTTCAAAGTAGGCTAAACTGGCGTTATGGAAGACGCAGCTCTCCAAGCGCAATGCAGCCCACTTCCCCCGTCTAAAATCTCAGCCTGTTAATCGAGTATGGACAAGAAGGCAAACTTGCTTTCCGGATCCAGGCATGAGTTTGACAATCGATTCACGGTTTTTGCTGAACTGGAAGAGGACGTTGCACTTTTTTGCTTTCCATTCACGATTGACGCTTCCGAGGTCCCAGAGGCGATCCAAATGGAACTGATAAAACTGCAGTGTTGTGCACCGTCGAAGGATTAGCCTACCATGTATCTGTTGCAATCGAATCATTTGATCAATACTTGCCACCACAGTACCCAATGCTCACGGCCTTTGCAGGTAAAATATGTGTGTAGATGTAAGTTTGGGACAACATATTTATGTGAGCAGGCTTTTTCCATGATGAATATTAATAAATTGAAAGTGCGAAATCGCCTGACGCACGGACATCTGAATGATGTTATGTAAATAGCCAGAGGCTCTGGCAAGGAGTGCATAGGTGAAAAGAGCAACACACATACACCACACAAACGCATACACACACACACAAACACACACACACCCACATATGACTAATATGACGTCAGAGTTAAAATGTATCATCATATTCATTTATGTAGATAGACTGGACCTGTCCCACATTTTCTGGCCAGCACGTGTCTTTATTGCAGTGGTTTCAAAAACTTCTTTTTTTTTTTGCTGTGAGTTATTTTTCAAATAAAAAAACGCCCTGGCCAACTATTCTTGTCAAAAAAGAAGCGTAGTCTGTTCACACTAAGTGTCTTCTTTGTTTGTGTCTGCAGTAGAAGAATCCGTCCTCAGAGCAGAATACCCTGTCTCTTCAGTTGAAGACATCAAAACTGAGCAGGTCCAGGTACAGTGGTGAAAGTCTATGATGTTTGTAATGTCTAGTATAGTTATCCACTGTTAAAATCACATCTTTATTTAATTAGCCAAACTAATACTAATATTACAGTAAAATCAAATGAGTAAAAGGTACAATACACAGATTTAGGTATTTTTGGCAAGTGTAGAGCTCCCTCTAGAGTCGCGATGTATTGATATGTTACTCTGCTATTGTAAATAGCAAACCTATCACGACTTATCATCTATACACAATGCAAATGCTTTTGTTGTGAAGGATTAGCAACAGGCAAACACTATCTCCAAAGAGCTGGATGTACTGACAAGGTAATGTTTCACGATTCTCACGAGATTTGTTGGGCACCGCTCTTGGTTGTTGCATGGCTGGTTTTCTCGGTAGGGACTCGCTACGTCTATGCTGTATAGCTATGCTAGGTGAACAATTTCCCTATTACAAGTTAGTAAACCATCAAATTGGCTTTGTAAAGATGAAAATCTTGCATAATGTACCTTTAAGGCAAGAACTACATCAAGCTAAAACTTTGAAGAAGAAGGCATTCTGATGCATGAACTTGTAAGTGACCTTGGCTGAATATGCCTGGGAAGAAAATGTATTCTGAGAAAAAAGAAAATCTTATAAAGAAATAAATATTTTTTAACGAAAACACAATTATTGGCACCCCTAGAAAATCATACATACAAAACCTAACAGAAGCATTTCCCTATCTAATTTTAACTTTGTTAAGTTAATCAGAGTGTCTGTGAACTTTCAGAGGTAGTTCATTACTTTGTTTTTCACTAAGGTATGAAAATAAAGTCACACAGATGCTAAATTGTCTTGTCATTTTTCAACATCAGAAAGACAAGAGAATACACTAAATTTAAATAAAAAGAAATTGTGTTGACATTTGTAAGTCAGTGAATGTCTATAAAAACTAGGTACTTTGTTGAAAATGCCTATATTTACTAGCCTGACGTAGTCATACTCAATTCTAGTCAGAATATGAGTCTGATACTGCTCCATTGGGACATAATTATGGGGCGTGTTTTAACCGATACAGGGGGGGAATGCCTCTGCACTCAATTGGATAGACCTAACCAATCAGAGCAATGAAATAGCTTACCGTGAGGCAGGGCTCCAGAGTGCGACCAATTTCGACCTAATTTTTCAAAAGTGCGACTAAAAAAAATCGGAGGTCGCACCGGTGCGACCAGCTATTCGAGAGAGGAAAAAGTGTCCGCATTGAAACTCTACCTTTGGTTCAATAACAGACACATATTTGGCCAATATCGTGGTTTAAAGGAACACGCCACCCAAAATCAGTAGTGATATATGTTCTTACCGTAACTTTCACGAGTTGAGTCGTACCTCTCCCGCGTCGGTAGGTGCACTCAAACGCTCTGTCGCGCGGCGCAAATGTGTTAGCATGTTGCTATGCTAGCGGGCTCTGCCGTGGCCGTAGAGAGAGGCACATAGCAGTATTCAAACACCTCCACGTTTTACCTACTTAAATACAGTTGCACGAGTAGTTGATGAAAAATGTTAGGGCACACAACATGGAACATGACGATTTTCCAAGCGAATAAACATGAGAACTACAATGTGTGGCGCAATAGCACTTGGGAGTACTTCGACCTAGTGTGGTAATATTATTAACACCTAGTTGTAGATCCTATCCACCACAGAGTTTAGAATCCATGCTGGATCGACCCTCAGCCTCTCCCTCCCCTCTGAGCGAGAGAGGCACACACACTAGAGATGCGCTGATGGGCTATTATTTCAACCATAACTGCATAGCAAAACTTATCATCCATCAGCCATCCATCAGCACCAAAGTTTGTTGACCAATTTTTTTAAAACGGCACCGAACAGAGCGTTTGAGTGCACCTACCGACGCGGGAGAGGTACGACTCAACTCGTGAAAGTTACGGTAAGAACATATATCACTACTGATTTTGGGTGGCGTGTTCCTTTAAACAAATCACAGATAGTGAAGGGCGGGACCCAGTGCCTGTGTGTAAATTTGAAAATGCAAACCGATAAGACTAGCCCGAGATGATGATCAAGTTTATCGTTGCCTACGATAGGCCTAGTGAAACTTCCCTTCACCAAGTTCAGTCTGAAATAATTATTCACCAGAAAAACCCGACGTACAGGAATGCCACTTGCACCAAATTTATAGGAGTCATTGCAGATGAAAAGACGTCTTAAAATTGCGAACAATGCATACAAGGCCTTCCCGAACGACAGAGATACAGATATCGCCGAAAAGGAGTGCGTCATTGACCGCAGTTACATGCAGGGAGTAACCCGGTTTTCAACAGCAATATTCATTTTGCGCGCGAGTTGTGTAAACTCATTCTGATGGCATCAATCAATTTAATCCAGTATTTGGCGCAAACCGAATATCGCTGCTACATTTAAAGCCCGAATATTCTCAGCATGTATAACTGTGGTCATTTTGTACGGTGAATTGAATGGACACATTTAGATTGAGCATGGTAAGTCATTGCAATAGCCTATAATAATAGGCCTATCATTTCGTTACTGCATTAACCATAGTGATGTTCTTATTGAAAACTTAAAAATACTAAAATTAAAAAGTAAATTGCATTGTGGGGCTGTCAAATGATTATTGCAATCATCATTGCAAAATCACATAAAAATCCCCCAGGCTACTTGGAACATCTCTTTAAATTGTGCTCAAATACATTTCTATGGAAGATGCTAGCATGGCGAGCTGGTTTAGCCAAGGCCTAAAGATCATGAAGGATAGTATGTAAGACATTGAGCCATGAGATGTGCAGTTTGAAGCCCTTAAAAGGCGTGCACTGTTAACTTACTCACTGTTTTTATTTAATTCATCTTGAGATGTTTTAAGTTTAAATTTCAGCTCAGTGAAGCACTTAAAGCACCAACACTTCATTAAGTTACTTTTCTTGTAGAAGTTTAAATCATAAGTCATAGGACAACCTATATAGGACAGTAACTAAGGAAGAAAAGTGAACCTGCTGCGGTGTTAAATGCGCTGTGGTTGAAAATTGGGTGCACCTAACTTTTGTGCTGGTGCACCTAAGAAAAAAAGTTAGGCGCACCAGTGCAACCAGTGCAAAAAGTTAGTCTGGAGCCCTGCCGTGAGGTGTAGGAAGAAAACGAACCATCCTTCTCCACAAATGCCTTAACTTTGTTTTCTGGTCTTTTGTAAAAGTTAGTGGCGTCTATAACTCATAGCCTACAACACTCATTAGCGAAATATAAGAGATACGTAAGACTAGTAGGGTAGGCTATTAGGAAAAAACTGATAGCCTATAGCCCCTCTGTTTTTAAAAATAATTCTGTTGAACACTGATATGCTACAAACATGTTAAACAGCTGGGAAAGGCTGTCGCAAATCCCTCAAACAGGTGGTCAATCAGAGATTTCAAATGAACGAGGGAACATGCCACAATGCAACAGCACTGTTTTCCCTTGATGAAAGTGAAACCACGAGTTTTCCCACATCTCAACTTTGGCCAAAGTTTTCAAAAATCATCGTTTTCAGTGATAAAACCTCATTAAATAATATGCATTTTCCATATGGGGTCTTAAAAGCCATGTATCCTTCTAGCCACAGTGTTTTTGTTTCAAACATAAGCTTAATCTAAGTTTATGTTTGAACGACGACGTGATAGACTAGGCGCTGTTGCTCACCTGTCCATCATCGTAAAGCCCGATTTGATTGGTCCACCTGATTTAGGGCGAGCATACTTGCTCCACAATGCAGCAATGCCAGACCGAACTTCCCGACCTCAAATGTTGTGGGCGGGATTAAGTTGAGATGTGGGAAAACTCGTGGTTTCACTTTCATCAAGGGAAAACAGCGCTGTTGCATTGTGACATGTTCTCTCATTCACATCTCAACTAAGCACCCAGGCTATATATTTACAGTTTAAACAATGATTAAAAGGTTCTAATCAACTGGAAATGTGACAAACATGCTTGGACAAAGACCCATGGTTATCTCTCCCCCATTTACAGTATGGAGGATGATAAGATAGGCAAAAAATTCCATAAGGACCACTATTGGAGAGTTACAATCTTCAAAAGTGACCTCACTGCTAGCTTATTTAGAGTGCATGCTAGGTAAACGCCTGTCCAGTCCTTTAATTACCAATGTAAATGGCAGGAGTCACCGAATGGTACAGTGACTTTGTCTGGAAGTGCGCTCTTTGGCTAGGAACACTTTAGGTGTGTTTGGCATACATAGAAGAATGACTTTACTGAAAAGAACCCCATGCTTAATGAGAATTATGGTGGACAGGCTGTGCTATTGTGGGGCTGTTATTATTCTCAAAGGCCTTGGGAATCTAATTAAAGTGCCTGGTATCACAAACAACATGAAAAACCTGAAAATGTTTTAAACAAAATCTGTCAGTCTCTGCCAAGATACTAAACGTTGGTCATGATTGGATCATATATCAGGTCAATGAACCACAAAAAACGTCCAGATCAAAACAAATATGGTTTACTGAACGCAAAATCAAGCTTCGGCCAAGCTTCGGCCATTGCCATCTCAGCCTGGAAATTTTGTAAAGACCAACAGTCTTAAATCTCTTGCTTTGTATTCTCCAACTCTATGTGGTGTCATAGGTGAATTTTACAAGCTGTTTTATTGGAAAAGGGAGGCTTAAGAAGTAGAGATGCACCGATAGATCGGCTGGTGACCGGAATCGGCCGATTTTCACGTGATCGGCCATGACCGGCGACCTGCCGGTCAGTCTGAGACATGCCGATTTTATGCCGGTCAAATGCACTCGTGCGCCGCAATTGTAACAACACCCAGAGTTTGCTAAGTTTGAAGAAGCTAGCAACCAACACTCAGGGCTGGATGTAGGGCTACAAAGAAAGCGCTAATAGGCTACTGAGTTTTTCTATGCAGCAAACGCTGTGCTTTGCCATTGGCCTACTGCGTGGAATTTACTAAGCTGTCACTTCATTAGGCTACGTAAACATCGCTCATCACCGCCCGTCACTGCCGCTAATTGCGTGCCCACAGCTGAACGGAGATAACCGATTGCGACATTAAAAATAATCAAAGTTTAGCGATCATAGGCTACATAATAAGATGTCAACAAGCAGGGACATACAGTAGCCCTAGTAGTTCTACTCCACTTAAAAAAAAAAATACTCAAAGTATTTACTGCACGTAGACTAGGGCTATGCCTTAAAATACCCTAGTCTAGCAGATTGAGAAGTGGATGTCGTGAAGTGAACAAACGATAGCCTATTAGAAAGGCAAAAAAAAGTTGCTTTTGACAGTAGCCTACAATGAAGAAAATTGATGCTCTGAATACTGAATCAACCGTCTCTGAAAGTTTATTTAGCCTAATTGATGCATTTAACCGGAATTTGGATTTAATTTTTTCACCGCAAAACAGACGTGCACTGTTTTCATATATGGTGGAGCACCTAATCGCTATTAGCACTTCTCCCCTGTTGATTGCGTGATAGCCTAGGCTACTACCATTTTTCCCTCGCCCTCCCATAAATTCATCAATGCATTTGAAAATATGACATGGTAGCATGTTCAAATGTAGGCCTATCATGAAAATTGTTCTTATATCTTTAGTTGGATATTGGATGTGAGAAGAATAAAATGGGTGTTCCATAACTTAACTTAATCCATAATTTGATACTGCAGCTGAAGTTAGACTTGAAGAAGAATCTGTCTGCTCACCGGTTCCATTTTTTAACAGCCATTTCATTATTGATAAGTTGATTACATGTCTATATTAACATGCTCTACCAAAGAAAAGATAGAAAATAACTATTTGTGTGTGTGCTGTAAAATGGTTAGAAGAAATGAAATCGGAATCGGCTAAAATCGGTATCGGCAGGTCAAACTCTATGAAAAATCGGATATCGGTATCGGCCCAGAAAATTGCAATCGGTGCATCTCTATTAAGAAGGTATTATAAGCAGGTGTGCCAATAATTGTGAGCAACATGTTTTTGTTAAAAAATTGGAGGAGTTGTATAGTGTTGGGCACGACAGGAGTTAGTTCTCCACAATCGGCAATGTGACAGATAGTGTAAGTATAAGTATAAGTATATATACTTTTTTGATCCCGTGAGGGAAATTTGGTCTCTGCATTTAACCCAATGGTGAATTAGTGAAACACAAACAGCACACAGTGAACACACAGTGAGGTGAAGCACACACTAATCCCGGCGCAGTGAGCTGCCTGCTACAATGGCGGCGCTCGGGGAGCAGTGAGGGGTTAGGTGCCTTGCTCAAGGGCACTTCAGCCGCGGCCCACTGGTCGGGGCTCGAACCGGCAACCCTCCGGTTACAAGTCCAGAGTGCTAACCAGTAGAGATACAAGCTGGGCTACATTTGAGGTATTTACAGTACCCTCCAGAATTATTGGCACCTTTGGTAATGTTGACTAAAAACAGGCTTCCCTTCAAGGTTGGATTTTTCCTATTTGTTTTTATTGTGAGATTACAATAAATCACCAACAGATTATTTTTTATACCAGATTTTAGTCAACTTTAGCATGGGGTGCCAATAATATTGGAGGGTACTGTATGTAAGATGAATACAGTACATGTCTGAAGTATTTATTTAGGATGAGTTAGGGGCCAGTTATCAGACAACCTAATGCTAACAGTAAGGTGCTGCATTTAACCAACTGGCTCAAGTTACCTCTTTTTCTCCTTCTGTGTGTGTTAGGAAGAGGAGGATGAATCCCACTTGGCTCCAGTGTTCAGCTCTGAAGCTGGCTCATCCACCCTCTCCCTTGCAGACCCCCTGCATCTGGTCCAATTAAGCAGGGTGTCCGTGAAGTTGGTGGACTGCTG
Source organism: Alosa pseudoharengus (assembly GCF_046254945.1). Taxonomy (NCBI): domain Eukaryota; kingdom Metazoa; phylum Chordata; class Actinopteri; order Clupeiformes; family Clupeidae; genus Alosa; species Alosa pseudoharengus. Next base: position 49,222 of record NW_027468860.1, on the reverse strand, counting down.
CAGGACAGGACAGCATGGGACAGAGAAGAACAGAGAAGGAGAACAGCAGAAGAGTCGTAAGATAATTCAAAAAAGAAAGATTTCACTTCATTGTTAGTCTGTATCAAAAGTGGTGGTTCACTTTGTGTGAATTATGCTATTTTCTGAAAATAGAATAAGCCTACAATCAAGTAATTTTACACCACAACCTACCACTCATACAAATGTAGTTCAAAACGAAGGCTAAGTTTCTGCCAGTGACTGCCATAGAAGGCCATTTCCCTTGTCAGGCCAGCTATCGCTAGGAAAGGTGGCTGACAATTTGAGTGTGAAGCTAATTATTACTTAGCTGCTAACACTACCGCCACCACTGCACACAACTGCGAACCTAGAAACATACCTGACGTCCTACTAAATCCTCGGTTATCGCTTAATCAAGTTATGAACTTACTCGACGTAATACCAATCTTATCAAACTAGCTAGAGTTAAACTTAACGTCCTCTCTATACGTAGCAGCTATGAGTTTGTTGCTAATCGATGACAGGTAAAGCCAGCTTGGTTGCTTACTTGATTAACTAGCCAAGTCGTTAAAAACAGACTTCACACAATCCATTCGAATAAAAAACACAAATTAATTGTAACTTACTTTGGGTGTGGTAGGAAAATGTCCGTTTCGTCATAGTTTGTTGGATGAAGCAGACGCCAAGAATGTAAACTTTCTTGAAAAGAATTGAGATATGCTTGAAAGCAGTGTGGTCGAAAGCGATTAGTCATAGGATGTGTAGTTTAGGGAGCGCCAGATTGTATGCTTAGAAGCTGACGTTGCAGGTGGACCCACACCTGATTACTTTACGACCCTTCCAAATGAGCCCCCTTTGTGATGTCATAGAGAGAAAACATTTTAATCCCCTATTTCTCAAAAAGTATAAACTTTTCAAAAAATCTAAAAAGATTACTCTTGGCCAATTCCAGACCTACACAACGGTTATTTCAACAAGTCTGTACGTTAAGCGATTATAGCCGCATTCATTTTTGAAAAGGTAAAAAGAAAAGGTAAAAAGAAGAAGCCAGGAGATATCAAGATAGTGGATTCCATCCACTATAATTAGTGGGTCACACAGTCACATTTAAGGACTTAATTTATTTGTAAACATAGGTAAGTACAGACATGTACACACATTTGGTTCCATTTCCATTCCATTTATGAATTATTTATTCCATTTTCCAGTCCATTTATGACCGACGTTTATTAAAACATGACTAGTACATCTTCAGATATATATCCGGACATCGGACCAGCATGAGAAAAGGAAACCATGAAAACCCTGGTATGGATCTATTTCATGGCCTATTTCATGTGTTGTGTTTTCCCAGTGAAACGGACAGGATTATGCACTTCATCCTCCATGGCCCCTTCAGAGAGTCCCACGTCCAGCTGGACCCTGCAAAAAGAGCCGAAGGAGTCTGGAAGATTGTCCCGTCCTCTGCGTAAACACAGCTCCCAGCTCAAGTTGTGTAATTACACTCACACAAGAGAGAAGCTACACTGCTGTAAACTGTGCGGCAAAAGTTTCAGTCAAGTAGGACATCTCAAAGTTCACCAGCGAGTACACACCGGAGAGAGGCCGTATAAATGCACTCAGTGTGGCAACAGTTTCAGTGTAGTAGGAAATCTCAAAGTTCACCAACGAATGCATACTGGAGAGAGGCCGTATAAATGCACTCAGTGTGGCAACAGTTTCAGTGTAGTAGGAAATCTCAAAGTTCACCAACGAATGCATACTGGAGAGAGGCCGTATAAATGCACTCAGTGTGGCAAGAGTTTTTTTCAAAAGGGACATCTCAAAGATCACCAACGAATGCATACTGGAGGGATGCCGTACAAATGCAGTCGGTGTGGCAAGAGTTTCAGTGGAGTAGGAAATCTCAGAGTTCACCAACGAATACATACTGGAGAGAGGCCGTATAAATGCAGTCAGTGTGGCAAGAGTTTCAGTCAAGCGGGAGCTCTCAAAGTTCACCAACGAATACATACTGGAGAGAGGCCGTATAAATGCAGTCAGTGTGGCAAGAGTTTCAGTCAAGCGGGAGCTCTCAAAGTTCACCAACGAATGCATAGTGGAGAGAGGCCGTATAAATGAACTAAGTGTGGCAATCTCAAAAGACACCAGCACATTCACACAAGAGAGAGGCCGCACCAATGCACTCAGTGTGGCAAACGTTTCAGTCAAATAAAATAATTCAAAAGACATCAGTGCATTCACACAGGAGAGAGGCCGCACCAGAGTTGCAGTGAAAAGAGAATGTAAAAGCTTGTTCACATTTTAAAAGCAGGTGTGTTTACCTGGGCACATCTAATCCAATTACAATTGGATTCATGACTCAGTTGGAATAAAATTACTGTTCTGAAACGGATAGTTCTGGTTCTTGATTATGATCAGTGTTGGGAAAGATACTTTCAAAACGTATTCCGTTACAGAATACATGCCCAAAAATGTCATTTGTAGCGTATTCTGTTACGTTACTCAATCTGAGTAACGTATTATGAATACTTGGATTACTTCCGCATTGAATTGCATTTTATAAGTGTAGGAATGCGGCCATCATTTCCTGCTTACGAAACAGGCCTATTCTGGTGTGTTCTTGTTCCAAATGGCTGAATGTGTTAGGCCCACAGGTATATTCACAAAACCTTGAATATATCACCATGGGACTTCATTACTTACATAATTTCCCCTGATAACCTTAAGTTTTAATAAATAGATAAGCTTGTTTTGTGCGTTCAGGAGAAATGTAGTTTACAGATGCAAACAGGGTAGTCCAAAAAAAAGATGATCAAACCAAAATCTCAAAATTGACAAGTAGCTTATTCTGGGGGAAAGGTTTTGGCTCCTTATCTCATAACTTGGTCTATTAATTCTACTAGTTTGTTCTTTGTCAATAGATCTTCATCAATACATGATATAAGCAGCCTTATATGTGAAAGGGGAATTGTATAATACTATTAATTAAGAAGACCTGGGGCCTCATGTACAAAGTACAAAAATGTTGCGTACGCCATCTTTAACGCTCACGGTCGGCTTTATCAAGAGTAAATGAGCGTGAGCAAGTGCGTTCCTCCTGGGTTTCTCCATGGCAACTACATCTGTGGCGTACGCACATTTCCAATGTGTATCGTCAGTTGGCGACACTTGGAGGCAATGCAGTGCAACAACATTATTTGTACAGCATATTGTAAAATGTGGGCTATTAAAAATGACAAAATTTCGAAGTAGGCCTATGTTTCTAGACAAATGGGCATGCAACATGCGCAAATACTACTAAGCTATGCAGCATAGGGTTGCCACCTGTCCAGGATTTTCCTGATTGTCCAGGATTTTCATGGTCTGTCCAGGAAAATAAAAATAAAAATCCTGGACACTGAATGTCCCGGATTTTTGTACATGATGCGCAAAATGTGTATTTCAGTTTAATTGAAGCGTGCCTACGTCCATAAACGTATGCACAGCCTTATTGGCTCTACAAAAATGACGTAGCATAACATGGGTGGTGGTGGTGGGGGCACGCACCGTGGAGGTTCATTAGAAATGGTAAGGTGGAGACGGAGAGTGTGTGGGACAAGGAGAGACGGAGAAAGGAAAGTTTATTCCACATAAGCAAAAAAGCAGAACCTAATTATGTATTCCCCCTTTTTTCTCAATACTGCCCCCAGGTGTCCACAACTAAAAACTGTTGAAAATATAACAAAATAATAAAGGTCTGCTATTAAATAAAGCAATTAACTAAACAAATAACTAGAAATTGTCATTCTTACTCATTTTAGCTATACAATTGTCGCTTAGAGTGACGGTTTTTATCTTGGGTTAGATGTGCGAAAGGCACCGTTGCTTACAAACAAAAAGGTTGATTGGATGGTCAAAATGTCCAGGATTTTTGTCAGACACAGGTGGCAACCCTAATGCAGCAGCCTACATCTATGATGACAGTAGTCTTATCAGAGTATATCAAGAATTAAAAGGGAATGTGAAACCTATTTAGAGACAGCACCTATATTTAATTCCACGATTGTTAATGACTGGCTTATCAACATTTCAGATTATGAACCTGTTTATTACAAATTACAAACCTGTGATGAATGAGGTCAGTTTCTCGCATTTGCGCATGCCTTGAACATTTGCCGGGCGTTTTCACTTCACATCTCATATTGAAAGTAATTGTAGGTGAATAATTACTTAAAATTAATCTTAGACTGGCGAACTTCAGGAAAAACTCAGGAATCAAGTTTATTCTATTACAGGCAAAGAGGGTACAAAAAAAAGGTCTATGTAGGCCTAGCCCAGGCCTAAAAGGCCTAGGTTGGCCTAGAGCCAACTACTCTCTTCCGCTCTACATCCTTAGTCTGACAATCCAAAAATCCTAATCTCATTTCAGTTTAGTTACTTTTAAATGTTTTAAACAAAGAACAAAATGGCGCCAAGAACAAGCCCACCTGATTGGTTCTACAGTTGGTATCTACTCACACCCACTTCACACCTATGAATTCTTGTCAGAATAGCATGAGGAGAGATATCATATATATCAGAAATATCACTTATAGAATGTTCCAAATATTCTCACAATCAAATCATTACAATCCTGGTACTGAGACTATCAGAATGATACCAGACATGAATACATTTACATTTCATGATACATGGATACATTATATCAAGGTAGCATCCTTTGTCTTGTGTAAGTGATAGGCCTTGAACCAGCACATTAGCATTCCATTGGGGAAGGGGATAGTGTCTTTGTTTAAAACCAAGATGGGTTACATGGCTAACTAAAAGTAGTCTTGAAGTTAAATTATTATCCATTTTAACCATACATTTTATTGCTATCAATATCCAGTGTTTGGAATAACGCCGTTTAAAAGAACAGCGTTAGGTAACAACGTTATTTTTTCACTAACGGGGTAATCTAACTAATTACTTTCCCCGTCGTTACAACGCCGTTAACGTTACTGGACGTTAAATGCGGTGCATTACTATGCATTGATTGAATAAACTGTGTAATCCGAACGCACACTCACAGCTAGTGAGGAGGTGGGTTAATAACGACGTAAGCGATTATGATTGGCTAAGGCAGAGTCATGTTCCATGATAGCCAATCAGAGCCAGTGTTTTTACACACTTGCCAGCACATGTGCCACACACACACACGCAACAGCTAAATTAAATTCGACGAAACAGCAGAGGTCAGGAGCAATCCGAAAAGTTGGCATTTTCAAGGTGGAGATATAAGCACTACTTCAAATTCATCAAGGCAAGAACGTGCATGTAATGTGTACATTATGTCCAGCAGCGAAGACTTTGTCGACATCCGTTGTAAGCAACTCTAATTTAACCCTTAGAACCCGATTGACGCAAAGTGCGTCAAAAAACACACCCTTTCTTCTCTGTTACATTGCTCCGCGACTGTTCATCGCAACAAGATGTAACCTTTATTGCATGACAGAGAAGAAGTGGGGCTTTCCAAAGAGACTACAATCAAGTATGAAAATTTAAAAAAATCATGAAATTAAATCAAATTGCATCATATTTACAGTCTATACTTCTCTGCGTTCACCTGCGCACCCATTACTCTCGTTTGAATTACTCGCGAACCCGTGATCGCATAGATATGGGAAGCATATCAGATAAAAGAGGAAACGGCTATCCATTGGTACCATGGATATTGATCTTTCTGGCTTATAAAAACAGACGAAGTGACTGCAAAATATTAACGTCATGTACACAAACCAACGCTGCACACCCATTACTCTCGTTTGAATTACTCGCGGACCCGTATGTCAGATGAAAGAGGAGACACAGAGCTATCATTTGATGCCAAATACATCCTTCTGGGTTATAAAACAGACGAAGTGACAGCAAAATAATAACTTCATATAGCTGGACTTACCCCACGTTTTTGTCTGTTTTTGTGGCAAAGCATGTTTATAATCTAACGCTATCGTGTGTTTCTCTATGGCAAAACATGTTCATAATTCAGTTTTGAGATCCTAGCAAATTCCTGCATGGCATCCAATTCAAGGCTCACATTGCATCCCAATTTGTTCAACAAAGAAACACCTTTTTTGCCTTTACTTTGTTCATGGCAATGCAGTAAAACGTTGAGAATCATCATGAGTGCATACACCATAGTCACACATGCTAACAGGCCAACTTGGGTCAAGTCAGGTCAGATCAGTTCGTGTCACAGATATGGAGCGCAGAATGGTCATTTTTCATCGCTAAATAAAAAATGGCATTTATTTCCGTAAATCACACACCACATATTTCTGTAAATTGCTCAGCCCCAGAGTATCCCTCCAACATTGCAATTACATTGCCTGTTTCAGGACAGTCTGCCCTACACACACATGAAATGCAAATACAGGTCAAAATATTAAAATAATTTATAATATGATTTTTATATTTTAATTCTTTAAAAATCAAAATAAAATCAATGCTAGTACTAATACATGAAATGATGGCAGATCTGGATAGCCTAGCTGAAAAAAATATATATAATATGTGTGTGTGTGGCACTTACATTGACCAGAATACATCCTTATGAATAAAGGTAGTGAAAATGCCCTAAAACAGCTTAGGGTTCTAAGGGTTAATGAAGCATCTCACACACGCATCTAAAGCTAGTGGCCAAAAACCTATACCTCCACCACAGATGATAGCTCGCCATCCACTAGTAAAGAAAGACTCGGAGCAAAGTCTTCCAAGTAGCAAAAGCTAGATCTTTCTGCCTCACAACAAAAACCTATGACACAGGCTGAAGTCAACCGTAGGTCTGTCGATGTGCAATATCTTGAATTTCCCCTTGGGGATCAATAAAGTATCTATCTATCTATTTATCTATCTATCTCTATCTAATAAATATCAAAAGTTATGTAGCCTACAAACACCTGTCTGTTCTACTCATTTCAACTGGCTGCTCAAAAAAATCCAAATTCTTTGACATATAGCAACTTTTTTTTGTAACAGTAACGCAAATAGTTACTTTACCTAGTAATAAGTTACTCTTAGCATAGAGTAATTCAGTTACTAACTCAGTTACTTTTTGGAACAAGTAGTGAGTGAACTATAACTAATTACTTTTTTAAAGTAACGTTCCCAACACTGCTCATATCATATAAAGTGAATAGCTAAAGCCTGACTAATAAGCGCAAATTGAAGCTATTTCCCTTAGTGTGACTGACTGCTATAGGCTACTTTGACTTTCCTTGAGTAAGCATTCACATCATTGATGTTACACTTGTGTGCAAATTATAGGAATATGATCCAGAAATTGTAATGTTGTGGCAAGGTGGCCTGGATCAACTTTGTTTATTCTACTTTGAGTGCGCGATGAGTGGTCTCTTACTTGTTCACGATTGACTTAATGACTTTTTAATTAATGCAGTTGTTTTGTAATGGTCCAAATGCCCACCAAACCCCGTTATGCAAACCCTGTCACCTATATGCAGACTGACCAATGAATCTGCCACGGTCTCTGACCCTAGTAGCCCTGCCACACTCCTCTGCCACTACTGTTTTTTTTTTTTGTTATTAATTACAGACAATAAAGACGTACGTTTCTTGCCATTTCCATTACATTTTGGAGCAGGTTCGAGTACGGATGGGTCCACAAATTAGTTTTCATTCGTATTAATATTGTGGGATAGGCCATTGTCTCCGCGGAGGTCTGCAATCTCGAGCGTCCTTCTAGTTAGCATATTAAAATGAGTGTGATTGAGGGAGGAGAGAGGGTGGAGTATAATGCTTGTTCATGTGCGCTTAATTTCACGTTAATTGGGATGTACAAAGAAAGGTTGCGCGGTTTGCTTCTTATGTACAGTTTCATACATCTGGATTATTGTATGCGTGTGCAACTTTCCAGATTTTTGCGTACGCAATGTTTTAGTAGGAATTCCACGCAAGTCTTTGTATATGAGGCCCCTGAAGAAGCATGAAGGTTAAAACATCTGCATTTCAGAATTATTTGTCCCTTTAATACCCTGAAAATTCAGAGTTCTCGCGAGAGCACAATTTGAATTGTCTCTGCAAGACACTCTGGCAATGAGTAATGATGCACATTGGTTCCTCGCGATGCGAAAAGTAATCACGGCGGTGTATCTGATATAGGCGGGCCAGAGGCGAGCTAAACAGATGACGACAGCGCTGCAACGAATCAGTCAGTAAACATTGGTCGTAGTGTTACCCAATTGCGTCGAAGTCCGGAATCAGTCAGCAAACATTGGTTGTAGTAATTAACTGCGTGCAGTGAGATTTTCAAATGCGTGCTTGGTGCTGCCCCTCGAGTTGGGCCATTAAATTATTTGTGGCCAGACCCTCTGGCAATGAGTAATGATGCACATTGGTTCCTCGCGATGCGAAAAGTAATCACGGCGGTGTATCTGATGCATGCGGGCCAGAGGCGAGCTAAACAGATAATGACAACATTGAAGTCCGAAATCAGTGAATAAACATTGGTCATAGTGTTATCCAATTGCGTGCAGTGAGATTTTCAAATGCATGCTTGGTGCCGCTCCTCGAGTTGGGCCATTACATTAGTCATGGCCAGACCCTTAATCTTTCTAGATTTCCAGGGTCTGTAATCTCCAGGCTAAGAGTTTAACATGTGTGATAATTCAAAATCCCCATGTTATTTTCACATGGAAAAAAATGCAAGATACCTGATCTCATAATATACCGTATTTTCCAGACTATAAGTCGCTCCTGAGTATAAGTCGCATCAGTCAAAAAATGCGTCATGAACAGGAAAAAAACATATAGAAGTCGCACCGGACTATAAGTCACATTTATTTAGAAATGTATTTCACAAAATCCAAAACCAAAAACAGAGACTATGTAACTGGATTATTGAGGCCAAAAAGATGAAGACGAAGGAGTGAAGGCAGCCAAGTGGAGGGCAGGAAGGTAGGCTAATTGCAAAACAAAAGATTCACTGAAAGAAAATGCCATGTGGTACACCAAAATGTATCTAAAATGTGGATACAATGCAATCAAGCATTTTGGGCGATGTGGAGTCACAAGCTGGCAGCAGATTAAATGCTCATGAGAGAGAAAAAGATGCAGTTTTAGACGTGACCAAAGCAAGCCAGGTGATAGGCCTATAGGCCCGAAGGTAATTGTAAAGCAATTTACAAAAGCATTTTTGAATCTGATATGATACATGAAATTTTTGCTAAAAATGTGGAGAATGCAATGCAATCAAGCATTTTGGGCGATGTGTAGCTGGCAGCAGATTAAATGCTCACGATAGAGAAAAAGACTGTTTTAAAAGGACGTGCCCGAAACTGGCATGCCAGGCAATAGGCCTATATAGGCCCGAAGGTATTTGTAAAGCAATTTACAAAAGATCCACTGAAACAAAAATGCTGATGTGGTACATGAAGATTTTGCTAAAAATGTGGAGAATGCAATGCAATGCAATCAAGCATTTTGGACGATGTAGAGAGACAAGCCAGCAGCAGAACAAATGCTCGCTGGCCACCTCCGAGAAAGCAGAGAAAAAAAGATGCACATTTAAAACCAGGGCCTACATTTCAGCGCGGGATTGCGGGTAGGCTATTGCACATAAATTATTAATAAAATTAATAAGTATTGAGCATACTAATAAAAGTCCTGCAACTCTAGCCATCATAATGCGAGAAATTCCCACACATTTTACAGCGCTGTCTGACGTTAATCTAATAATGGAGCGGCCTGAATGCGGAACTAGACTGGACGGACCAACTCTGACTTCAATTGAACCCCATGCAGAGACACACACACGGGCGCGCGCAGGACCACTTTGGGGGTGCCTCTCTCTTTGCGCGCTCTCTCTCTCTCTCTCTCTCTCTCTCTCTCTCTCTCTCAGCAGGATTTGTCACCACTGAAGTCGCAGGGCGATATGTAGCAAAAAAAGGTGTTTGGAACATTTCATATAGATTTTTGCAAATTATGTTTTTTCACTTCTTCAGACCCTATAGTTTGCAAAACTACCTGTTTCCAATTTTTTCCCGGACTGCACAGGTCCAAAATCCAAGATGGCGGATATATCACCAAAAATTGCAAATAATCGCCTTTTTAAACATTTTAAATGGATATATGTTAGGTTTTATCATTATATACATACATTTTCTAATAAAATTGAATGACTTAGGTAATAAATATGACCATGGGTGACATGAGATGTCATGATTATCAACCAGTGATGGGTGTAACCACCATTATGCTATTTATTGGCATACCCGGAAAAACACATTGACTGATTTAAAAGTTTCCTTCACATAACCTAATAATCATTTGAATTAAAGTAATGTTCTGCACTCACCCCAATAGATTAGAGTAGATTAGATTCAACTTTATTGTCATAGCAGAGTACAAGTATGAAGACAACGAAATGTGGTTTGCGTCTAACCAGAAGTGCAAAAAAGGACAAAAGTGCAATGTGATATACAAAGTATAGACAGGTGGTGCATAGACAGGTCAAGAAATATAGTGCAGTGTAGACAGTAGTATACAGTTGATTTATATAAAGTAGAGAGGTTTAGAGTAATATAAATATGTGCAGTGTATTAGCAGTTACCTTATAAGAGCAGAATAAATATGGCTATGTAATGTGAACAATGTATGAACAACATGGGGGGGGGGGGGGTCTGCCTCCTTGTTGTCCATGTCAAGGTTGCCATGGTCGTGGACACCTCAACAGGCACAGGCAAGGAGGCATTGGACAGGGGTGGGTAGGGGGGGGGCTTAGTTGGTTGGTTGTCGGGAGTGAGGAATGCGTTGGGCAGTTTTCACCACCCTCTGCAGTGCTTTTCAGTTGTGGGCAGAGCAGTTGCCATACCAAACTGTGACACAGTTGGTAAGGATACGCTTGATGGTGCAGGGGTAGAAGTTCACCAGGATCTGAGGAGGCCGGTGGACCTTCTTTAGCCTCCTCAGATAGAAGAGATGCTGGTAAGCCTTCTTGATCAGGGTAGAGGTGTTGAGGGTCCAAGAGATGTGGACACCCAGAAATCTGAAGCTGGTGATACACTCCACTTCAGTCCTATTGATGAGAATGGGTGTGTGTGCTAGCTTTAGACTTCCTGAAATCCACAATGAGCTCTTTGGTCTTCAATAATTCTGTTAACAGGACTTGCAGGAAATTGTGGGAACATATGCATTTGTTGATTATATGCAAGCTCTAATGCTGCCCACTACAGCTAAGTCTGCCTTCATCCATGAATTGTGACTGGTTTCAGAAACAGCATCCTCTGAACAATCTACAGAGAGTAGCTCAGTGCAATTAACACACACATTGGATAGCATCTTAATAGATGGCATGGCTGTTGTGCAGGAGATGGTTGTCAGGAAAAGTGACATAAACTGTTGCCAAGATCTGGCAGAATGCTTCTTTGAAAATGTTGAAAGTAAGGCACGAGGCTACAATGATATATACTTATTATTTAACAACTATACCATCACAAACTCCATGAAAGACAGGTCGAGACAGGTCCATACAATGGGAAAAGCACATGATAAGGGATACAAAATACAAGACTACACCAATCAAAGACTTTAAAGCTTTCCTGGGATCGAAGGAAACCAAAGCCAACCTCATCCTCTACCTTGGTCATAAAGCTGTTGAACTATGTAAACTGCCAGTCACAGTTCACACACACAAAGGTGGCAGTAGCAGTCAGTCATTTTGGCAAAAACCCATATATCTACATGTCACACAGATGTCTTGGTGCTTGCCCTTCGCAGGGTACCAGACATCAACAAAGACAGTCTCATTATCATGGGCACTGGAGAACGTCGACAAAAGATACAGCCTAGAAATCTTGACGCACCCTAGCGGCAGCAAATGTAATTTGCAGTCAGGGTAGTCTAGCAACTCTCTGTTGGATTGTGAGGTGGAAAAACCAAACTTCGCTCAGGGCAATCACATCGTGTATAGAGACGGTGGACCTATCTGGTATCCTATTGTATCCTATCCTATCAGGAAATTGAAAGTCAACCGTTTGTCCCGCCATTTACCATTTATCTCGTGGGAAAGGAAAGGTTTCTGTTTCAAGTCAATCAAGTCATGATGGTGTCATTAACACACTTTGTAGGCTTGTAGTAGGTCCTCATCCATCTCCAGACGTGTTAGCTGGATGTGAGAAATTTGTGTGTCAGCTCCTCAAAACATGGTTTTCAAAACAGCTAAAGCCCTTCGGTGGAACATGTTTAAAACTCTAAAACCCAACCAGGGAAAAACTTGGGAACTAGGGAAATCCCATCCCTATGATTGCCCTACCATCGCCTATTGCTATCCCCATGCTCGGATTTCTGCCCGCGCAGCCTAGCGAGCCACTATTTGCCCGATGACAACTCCTAATTCCTATGGACAATTCATCCCCTACACTGGACTATTTGAACTTAACACTAAATATGCATCATACTGGTTATGTAACCATCCAACCACTTTGTAACATATACCTCAGGTGGCTCTAAATACCATGTTCTATTCTCTGTATATAGACCTTACTGTCCTGTAACTGACCCCAGGCAGATGGGTCAGGCCCTTGAGTCGTGGATCTGCTTGAGGTTTCATCCTATATGTTTCTCCCATTCTTGGGAGTTTTTCCTCGTTTGCTTCAGCCTCTAGCTCAGAAAGGGGCTGCGTACGACTGGTAGCTTGATAGCAAGGTGTTGGAAACTCATGGTGTAGTACAATGACTTTTCATTGGCAACAATATTAAACCAACCAACAATATAAATTATTAAGAAGAGCTCTTTTATGAGTTGTAACAAAATTATACTGGCTTTTATTTTTCCAAATCTGAGGCCCGGCTATAAATAGAATCCCGGCCATAATTTGAGGATTTAAGTATGCATGTGTGTTTCAGGCATAGCGCAAGCACTAATCTCTGACTGAAAGTGCACAGTACTTGTGCATTTGAGAGCGCTCTCTCGAGGCTGTAGACGGTAATGTTTCATGTAGGGTTCATGTCAGTTAATATAAATTAACATTTAAAAACATGTTCAATTATATATTTTTTTTCATATATAAGTCGCACCTGACTATAAGTCGCAGGACCTGCCAAACTATGAAAAAAAGTGCGACTTATAGTCCGGAAAATACGGTAGGCAAAAATGTCAGCCTTTTTGTAGGTGAACCTCAGAGGTCTATTGGAGCCCTTTATATTTGCAAAACTTTGTATTCACCAGTAGATGGCAGCAGCTGCTTCTGTCATTCCCACAGTCAGTGCTAATATTGTTTATTAAGTGTTCAAGTGTGCAACGTTTCGACCCGGCTGGGTCTTCCTCAGGCAAATGTCATATAGCAGTGGCGACAATTCAAGCGTATAAATAGAGCATATACCTGCTCAGATGATCATTCATCAGCTGAGCCCATTCACACTAATTACCAAGGCCTAAGTATCACCTTATCCATCACACGTGCCACCACATAAGACAATTAGTGATAAAATTACATATACAATGGAGTGAGCAGGAAGAGTGAGAAGAGAAAGAAATAGCCCTTTTACAGACAAAAAAACAGTCTACATGTGGGGATATTGTCATGTCAGGCCTGGATACGTCATTCCAGAATATATTTTTCCCGGTGCCTTGGACTAGGACATTGCATGCAATGTAGACAGAATTTTGAGAGAGACGACCCAATGTAGACTGATTTGTTTTGTCTCAGTGAAATGCTATTTTGTGTTTTGACTTGGAAAAACACACTTGTGTTTGTTTTGATGTGTGTAAATAAATACCAATACTTGAAGTTTGGATCCCTGTATGTTTACAGAACTATGACAAAAGTATGACCTCAAACTGACATAGTCTACCTTGTGCACAGAGAAAGCAAAAGCCAGATGTGTTTTTTATTCATACCATCAGTGTGTTGTTGGCACATTGTGTGCTTACTATTGTGATGGCTTGTGTTTACTGTTAGATACGAAAACACCATTTTTACGAAGGTGTGAAGAGATAAGCAAGGTGTGTTAGCTTTTGCAAGAGAACTACAATGTTTTGCTGATTGGGTGAGAGGTTTTGCCATTTGTGTGTAGAGTTTTGCAAAAAAAGCCATAGTTACAAAAAATGTGCTTAAGCCATCAGAAAAAATTGTAACATGTTCTCATAAACATCAACAACTTCTTACAAATAATATAGGTGTTGCATTTAAACATATTGATAATGTAACAAGAAAAGATATATGAAAGTATACTCCCACTCCATAAGCTAAATATATTATGGCATCACCTTCACTTTGTTTGCTCATGGTTGATGTCATATTGCTTCACATTCTTATCTTTAGACTGCTGTAGATCACAGAGGGCTCCCCCTCTGGTGGGTCAAGTGAATTACAGGACAACAGAGATGAGCACAGCCATAAGACAAAAGTAGCAGTGAGGTGACACAGCAAGTAGGGGTCAAGTGAAACAATGTTAACGCTTCCAGGTTGCGATGCCCTCGGTGGCATATTTCAGTGATGTCATCAACATGCTATTATAACGCTGTTATCAACCGTGATTACTGGGTAACAGAATGATACCTTTTTTGTGCACCATCTGTCTTGAAGTGGACACTGGCGTACAGGACATCGTCCCCTTGACCTCCTGCAGTCTGCCCGCTGTGCTTGGGATGGACAGTCATGCTGAATGTCATCCTCTGTTCTTCCTGCTGCCTCGGCACTGGGGGGAGCAAGAGCTCCGCTCATCGTTCTGATTCTGCAGGGATGCAAACCTCAGTCATAGCAGTCACACGAGGATCAAGTTAGGAACCTCATTGTTAGGTCAAAACAGTCATGAGAAGAGCAAGTTTGGAATGTGTAATGCTCTTCAAATTCAGAAACGTCGTAGATTATGTTTCTGAATTGGAGAGCAATACAGATCTGATAATCAAGGTAAATTAGAGAAGCTTTTTGTACACAGTGGGAAGAGGCATCTCACCTCTGTGCCTATTTTCTCTGTCCTACTGTTTCCCTTGTTTTATCTTCCTTGTAAATCAAAAACACTTGATAAAGTCATGTTCTCCAGGAGAGTATATTTTATGACAGTCAACTGTTTTGGAATAGACTCACCCACATCCTCCCTCATGTGATCTCACCTCAGCCAATAGAGGACACACAGTAGACCCACAACTCCACAGAATTGTTCATAATTGCCAAAAGGTCCTTCTTGGCAGCCACCAGAACAGTCATGCATTCATATGGTTGTAACTGACATTCGCTGCTAGTCAACAAGTCATGCCTATGACAAAACACATCAACTGTATTAACAAATCATATTACAGAGAGAGGACTACCAGTTCTGTAGTGTAATAATTTGCATGGGGTACAAACATCAACTAACCTCTTTTGGGTGATGTTTTTGCTCACCAGCTTAGAGGTGACTTTTTTTATCAATGAAGGCAATGAAGTCCTGGCACTGTTCCTGGAGTGTACCATTCTCCATCCTCAGATCTGATAAATTAGCGTGGTAAACCAGGAATCTTTTCAAGCTCTTCAGGTAGTTCAATTGTGTTGCCTCAGAAAGGTCACGCAGGTACTGTCGGAGCTTCTCTCTGTCATTGACAAACTCCAGGGATACTTGCTCAGGGTTCACATAGTACAGATACCGAGAAACATTTTCAACTTGAAAATAAAAGCAACAATGTTAAATTACCTTCTAATCATGACTGTTGCTTCATCATTTGTTATTGTTTTTCCCTGCCTTTGACTCTGTTGTATTGTTTTGTTCTTTTGTTATTGTGTTTCCCTGCCTTCCTACTATGTAAAGCGACCTTGGGTTTGAGAAAGGCGCTATATAAAATAAACTTATTATGTATTATTATCATTTGTCAATTTTCTAATGAATGTGCCTAATAAACACAGAGTGTGTATTGATTGTCCTCACCTCCTGTTTGTAATTTTCTTTTAGGAGATCTATCCTTAGGTGTTCGGCAAAGTCTTTCAGCAGTGGATTTTCCAGTGGATGTTTGTTATAAAGCTCCTTCTTAAGCATGAGTTGCTTGGTCTTCTGGGAATAATTCACATCTCGGCCACTGCAATGTGGGATAAGACTTTTGTCATAATAGTGCATTATTATGATTTAATGTGAACCACACTAAAAAACACAAATCACAGATAAGTTGTGAAAACTGAGACTCTCACCATTGAAACAACTTTCCACTGCCGTCAGATGCCACTTCGGCTGACTCTCCCCGGTCTCTGGTGGATGGTCCGGCCTCAGAATTAGTCTGCCTGGTGGATGGTCTAGCCACAGAATTAGCCTTCCTGGTGGATGGTCCGGCACCAGAATTAGTCTGCCTGGTGGATGGTCCGGCCTCAGAATTAGTCTGCCTGGTGGATGGTCCGGCATCAGAATTAGCCTGCCTGGTGGATGGTCCGGCATCAGAATTAGCCTGCCTGGTGGATGGTCCGGCATCAGAATTAGCCTGCCTGGTGGATGGTCCGGCATCAGGTGGGGGGACACCATTCTTAACCATGTCATAACGCTTCAGCTCCTCAATCAAGCTTTCAATAAGGAAAACAAGATATTTGAAAAAGGTAATGAAGGCTTTTCACACACATACTCACACAGCAGAACAGAGCTGTCAACCAGAACAATAGGAGGGTCATTAACTAAACAAAGCATGTGGCCTATTGGGGATTGGACATGAGCAGTGACATGAGCTCTGACTAAAGCAGTTACAATCAATAATCAATGACCTATTCACATAAGACTGAGAGAGGTGATAATGGAGCAATTCACTGAGATGCATTCCTACATGGCAATTAACTGAGATACATTCCTACATATATACACAAAGCATGTTTTAAGGCTTTCAAAAACAAGCTGAATGTGATAACTCTGACTAAACAAAAAGTAATGTAGAAGCCACCAACCTTTGGACTGGATCTTGACTTTTCCTAACTTTCTGAAGGATGCAATAGTACCATACTCGATCCAGGACTTCCGCAGCGTCCATCTTCGCCTTTTCAACCACTGCCAAACGGTCTGCTTCAGTGCTCGTTCTCATGCAGGATCTACACAGGTGGACGGGCAGGTTATCTTGGGTTTTACGACAAAATGGGCAGAACAGAGAGTGTCCCTTTGACACTTTTCTTGGAGCCATTTCTCAGGATTGAGTTAAGCAGAATCTTCAGGTGAAAGCCTATGGAATAAATGCTTCTCAGTGTAGCAATGAAAATTGCTTTTTTGGCTTCAGGTGAAGGCCTAAGGAAGAAATGAAAAATGCAAAAAGGAAAAATCAGTAGCAATGGAAATCTACTATAGCAATGTTGTCTGTAGATCTCCTGCACAGTAAGATAATTCCCAAAGTGTCATGCTTCTATTTATGCTTCTGTTTACAGGTTAGCCCCACCCATTAGCACGTGTATGGTTCACCTGTCTGTTGAAGATGGGTGGAGCTACACACAGGTTGGCTCCACCCACAGGTTAGCCCATCTGCGGAGGGCATGCTTGAGGGACAGCACTGAAGCTGCCATTGCTGAAGTGGATGAAAAGGCCAAGTTGGACGTTCGGGCCGTCCTGAATAATGGCGGAACTTTACCTTTTGGAGTCTTTGCTGAAATTATGGAATGGCTTCCACATTACATGTTGTTTAATCAGAGTTGTTCCAGTGTCCAGTGTTACCCACAGTGTGGCATGTCACATGCTTTGTTTTGGTTGATGACCCTCCTATTGTTTTGGTTGATAGCTCTGTGCTGCTGTGTGAGTGTGTGAAAAGCCTTCATACAATTTTCTGTAGCCAGTGTGGCAAGAGTTTCTGTCAAGCGGGACATCTCAAAACTCACAAACATATTCATACAGGAGAGAGGCTGTATAAATACACTAGGTGTGGCAAGGGTTTCACTCTGGATGGAAATCTCAGAGTTCACCAAAGAATACATAGAGAGGCCATATACTGTAGATGCAATCAGTGTGGCAAGAGTTCCTCTCAAGAGGGAGATCTCAAAAGACACAAAATACATACAGTATATATATAATATACTCTTTTGATCCCGTGAGGGAAATTGGGTCTCTGCATTTATCCCAATCTGTGAATTAGTGAAACACAGTGAACACACAGTGAGGTGAAGCACACAATAATCCCAAAACAGTGAGCTGCCTGCTACTGCGGCGCTTGGGGAGCAATGAGGGGTTAGGTACCTCAAGGGCACTTCAGCCATTCCTACTGGTCAGGGTTCGAACCGGCAACTGGTTACAAGTCCAAGCGCTAACCAGTAGGCCAAGGCTGCCCACAGGAGAGAGGCCGTATAAATGCACTCAAGTGTGGCAAGGACTTCAAAGTAAAGGGACATCTCAAAAGACATCTGTTTACACTAGGGCTGTCAATCGATTAAAACAATTAATCAAATTAATTACATACTCTGTGATTAATTAATCTAAATTAATCGCATATATAATTTTTGCTGTGAATATATTTTGAATATTTAAATTCAAATGAATCATTGAATAATCAGCATTAGTGACATTAAAGTTCAAAAACTCTTTCATTATTATTTTCACTGTTCAAATAATGGCCATAATAATCTGTGATATGACGTAATATGCTGAGGAAATCAATTCAAAAGTGCTTCGGGAAGAAGTTTTTTTTCATACAGGCATTTCAGGCCACAGATATAACCCAGGGGACACAATGAAAATAAATTAACACTCCCTTGAATGTCAACACTATTTCTTTGCATTGATGTGTGACTTTAGAGTTGACAAACTCCGGTGACATGCAAATTCCTTGCTGCAGACATTGCAGAGGGCTTTATTTTAATGGTACAATTAGCAGTGTATGCTATTCGTACCCTGGTGTGCACTCTGTTGTTACATAACAGAGTGTGAATAGCTCAGCTGTGTAATAGACACTCTGAATAAGGTATGCTGTTTGCATCAATGTACAATTAGAAGTGGATGCTATTCGTACCCAGGTATTTATAGTACTGCATGCTATTTACACCCTGGTACATGAACTAGCTAATTGTTGCAATCAAAACTTCCGTTTGACAACCGATTTCTTGTTCAAATTGCGCGCCTTCTCTCCAGAGACGTTGGTACACATGCACACTCACTCCGCCAAAACGCATCAGACGGGAATCGAACCCAGGTCTTCCGCGTACCAGCCCTTGCATGTGACCACTGCATCTGCTTAGACAAGAAGATAAAGTTTGCAGGTAAACATATAGTTTATAGGCCTGAACGTCATATTCACGAAATTTCTGTTAGCTAACAAACTGACGGTTGTATGTGTTCACTGAACAAAGATTATTAACACAACTTTTCCATCTCAACTTTAATTTGAACAGATATTAGTGCTGAAACCGTTCAGAATTCTTCACTTTCTGCTGACGAAAAAACGAATGTCGGCCATGTTTTTTGGGCACGCAAGCAACATGTTTTTGTTGTTATGTAACAGGGTGTGAATAGCCCAGTTGTGTGGCCAAGGCTTTAATCAACACTTTATTTTTATCAACATTGTTTTGAAACGGATAGTTCTAGTTCTTGATTATGATTGACTGAATCATGTTTTTTGCTGCTGCAAAACCTACTGCAACCCCCCATGTTCACGTCATTTCATTCTATATTACTGTGCTACGAATTGAATTAAAAGTCAAGAGTTGCTACATCTTTATAAACGCAATAACCCCTACTAAAGGTGTCACAATCTCGGTTTGAAGTCAAACAGAAATGACATCACAATCTTGAACTTTGAAATCAAAGCTAGAATCGACGATGCAGCCACACCCCAAATGTCACGTCCAGCATGCATGTCAAGAGGGAGAAAACAAGCACACAATCGATGCTGAAGTGCGGGACGGCAACATTATCTACTTAAACTTTACGCTGTAGCCACTTAAAAAATGCATCAACCCAACTACAGTAAAACCTCTTCCTGTTTCTCTGAAATCACAAATTCATTCATTCACGTCAGTTAACCCTAACATAAGCTGCTCAAGTTTGCAAATGAAGTTCTAGACAGAATGAAGCTCTGAGCACATACGCAGCACGCAAAACGCTTACTGCCAAAAGGAAACAACATTAAGAAAGCCGGATCTCACTGCAAATACCGTGTCCTATCTGATCACAGCCTAAGTTAGCTATGTTCTCTCCCTCTCTCTCACCTTTAATCATATTGTGATGACTCGAGCAAGGCTTGTTCAAAACATTTAGCTTTATTGTGGGGAATACAGACACCAATACATGGCACACGATAGGGCAGTCAACAACACTCATACAGTACACAGAAAGGGAGGTCACACTCACACTGACAAGAAGGGTTACACGAGAGGCAGAATTAAAGATGGTTACACGCTACACTAAAACACATCCATAATCTTAGTCACTTTTAAGCGTGATGCTTAGACCACTGGTCTAATCCTATTCAATGATCTATGCTAGGATAGAATTAAAAGTGGTATCGCCAGACTCGGCGAACGGCTGGAAGAACTGGAGAAAGATAAAACTCAATTTTTAATTTTTACATTACGTTGGTATGTGTCTGGTAATCGGCCAAGAGGTCTGTGTAACACCTGCTGGAAGTCTGAGGAAGGGCCGTAAGGGCTTGAAATGTTACCAATAAAAAATGCTTCAATGGGAGCACTCCAGTGTGCGGATCTTCACTTTTTGTTTGAACCGTATCTTCAATCCTGCACCCGTAATATTTGGATGCGCGTGATTAAACCGTGCTCATTCAACCCATGTAATCGGCCAACATTGACTTCTCAGCTTCCGGCCAGCTCTCAGCTGCTGTCTGAAACGCTCTCCGCGCCATCTGGCTGGTCACTGACGGGAGGTTGTATCTAAAGTGCAAGTTTAAACAGTATGTTAGAAATGTATCAAGACATCTCATCTGAGGCACAATGAACAACACATGGGCAAACATATAAGAGGGCAAATGGTTCACTTACTTTGAATGCAGCCGCAACAGGTCATTGGATGGGTTGTGAATTGCCCTCCCTGTTGAGGAGACAAAGAACCTGTCTTCCACGTCAACATCTTTACTCCTCTTGCGTTTCTTGTTGGATCTAAGGAGCTGTGGACGCACCCGTCTATGGTATAGATCAAACCACTGTTGGCAGATGAGAAAAGGTAATTAAGATTCACTTCTGCTGTTGAACACACAGCTGACTAACCCACAGACGGGCAGGTTACAGATGGACTGCTCGTCTAAGAATACACTGTCCCTGTTTCTCCTATACAGGATTTCACTCATTCTTCAAATGACATTTGCTTTGGTTTATCCATTTTTTTTTCTCCGAGGAAATGTGATATCTCTGAATTGAACTTACGCGCGCCTCCTCCTCTGACAGGGCAAACGAGGCCTCTTCCTGTGGTGCTGTCTTGTGCTCGTGTACGTCAATGATGTAACGCGATTGATGTTCTCTCCTGGCAAGCCACTCCGCCACAGTCATGTGTGCCACCACGCCTGGTCGTTGGAGGTGTTGCAGAATGATAACAGCCTCGAGGTAGTACACCACAAAGGTGCACTCGGCCAACTCCAATGAGTCCGACAGTTTGTTCATAATTGCCAAAAGGTCCTTCTCGGCAGCCATCAGAACAGCCACGCATTCATATGGTTGTAACTGACATTCGCTGCTAGTCAACAAGTCATGCCTATGACAAAACACATCAACTGTATTAACAAATAATATTACAGAGAGAGGACTACCAGTTCTGTAGTGTAATAATTTGCATGGGGTACAAACATTTCAACTAACCTCTTTTGGGTGATGTTTTTGCTCACCAGCTTAGAGGTGACTTTTTTCAGAGAATCAATGAAGGCAATAAAGTCCTGGCACTGTTCCTGGAGTGTAATATTCTCCATCCTCAGATCTGATAAATTAGCGTGGTAAACCAGGAATCTTTTCAAGCTCTTCAGGTAGTTCAATTGTGTTGCCTCAGAAAGGTCACGCAGGTACTGTCGGAGCTTCTCTCTGTCATTGACAAACTCCAGGGATACTTGCTCAGGGTTGACATAGTAGAGATACCGGGAAACATTTTCAACCTGAAAATAAAAGCAACAATGTTAAATTACCTTCTAATCATGACCGTTGCTTCATCTTTTATTAACTTTCTAATGAATGTGCCTAATAAACACAGAGTGTGTATTGATGATCCTCACCTCCTGTTTGTAATTTTCTTTTAGGAGATCTATCCTTAGGTGTTCGGCAAAGTCTTTCAGCAGTGGATTTTCCAGTGGATGTTTGTTATAAAGCTCCTTCTTAAGCATGAGTTGCTTGGTCTTCCGGGAATAATTCACATCTCGGCCACTGCAATGTGGGATAAGACTTTTGTTATAATAGTGCATTATTATGATTTAATGTGAACCACACTGAAAAACACAAATCACAGATAAGTTGTGAAAACTGAGACTCTCACCATTGAAACAACTTTCCACTGCTGTCAGATGCCACTTCGGCTGACTTTCCCCGGTCTCTGGTGGATGGTCCGGCCTCAGAATTAGTCTGCCTGGTAGATGGTCCGGCTTCAGAATTAGTCTGCCTGGTGGATGGTCTAGCCACAGAATTAGTCTGCCTGGTGGATCGTCTAGCCTCAGGTGGGGGGACACCATTCTTAACCATGTCACGACGCTTCAGCTCCTCAATCAAGCTTAAGGAAAACAAGATATTTGAAAATAAGGTAAATTAACTAAAGTCTCAAACATCTAAACTCAAAGAAATAGTAAAAGGTGACTGTGATGGAAGAAAACATAGTTTTGAGTTTGGAAGCATGGTATGAAGGCTTTTCACACACACTCACACAGCAGAACAGAGCTATCAACCAGAACAATAGGAGGGTCATTAACCAAACAAAGCATGCGGCCATTGGGGGATTGGACATGAGCAGTGACATGAGCTCTGACTAAAGCAGTTACAATCAATAATCAATGACCTATTCACATAAGACTGAGAGAGGTGATAATGGAGCAATTCACTGAGATGCATTCCTACATGGCAATTAACTGAGATACATTCCTACATATATACACAAAGCATGTGTTAAGGCTTTCAAAAACAAGCGGAATGTGATAACTCTGACTAAACAAAAAGTAATGTAGAAGCCACCAACCTTTGGACTGGATCTTGAGTTTTCCTAACTTTCTGAAGGGTGCAATAGTACCATACTCGATCCAGGACTTCAGCAGCGTCCAACTTGGCCTTTTCAACCACTGCCAAACGGTCTGCTTCAGTGCTCGTTCTCATGCAGGATCTGCACAGGTGGACGGGCAGGTTATCTTGGGTTTTACGACAAAATGGGCAGAACAGAGAGTGTCCCTTTGACACTTTTCTTGGAGCCATTTCTCAGGATTGAGTGAAGCAGAATCTTCAGGTGAAAGCCTATGGAATAAATGCTTCTCAGTGTAGCAATGAAAATTGCTTTTTTTTGGCTTCAGGTGAAGACCTAAGGAATAAATGAAAAATGCAAAAAGGAAAAATCTTCTGTAGCAATGTAGATCTCCTGCACAGTATGAGAATTCCCAAAGTGTCATGCTTCTATTTATGCTTCTGTTTACAGGTTAGCCCCACCCATTAGCACGTGTATGGTTCACCTGTTGAAGATGGGTGGAGCTACACACATGTTGGCTCCACCCACAGGTTAGCCCATCTGCGGAGGGCATGCTTGAGGGACAGCACTGAAGCTGCCATTGCTGAAGTGGATGAAAAGGCCAAGTTGGACGTTCGGGACGTCCTGAAGAATTGCAGAACTTTACATTTTGGAGTCTTTGCTGAAATTATGGAATGGCTTCCACATTACATGTTGTTTAATCAGAGTTGTTCCAGTGTCCAGTGTTACCCACAGTGTGGCATGTCACATGCTTTGTTTTGGTTAATGACCCTCCTATTGTTTTGGTTGATAGCTCTGTGCTGCTGTGTGAGTGTGTGTGAAAAGCCTTCATACCATTTTCTGTAGCCAGTGTGGCAAGAGTTTCTGTCAAGCGGGACATCTCAAAACTCACAAACATATTCATACAGGAGAGAGGCTGTATAATTACACTAGGTGTGGCAAGGGTTTCACTCTCGAGGGAAATCTCAGAGTTCACCAAAGAATACATAGAGAGGCCATATACTGTAGATGCAATCAGTGTGGCAAGAGTTCCTCTCAAGAGGAAGATCTCAAAAGACACTAAATACATACAATATATGTATATATAATATACTATTTTGATCCTGTTAGGGAAATTTGGTCTCTTCATGTATCCCAATCCATGAATTAATGAAACACAGTGAACACACAGTGAGGTGAAGCACACAATAATCCCAACGCAGTGAGCTGCCTGCTACTGCGGCGCTTGGGGAGCAATCAGGGGTTAGGTACCTCAAGGGCACTTCAGCCATTCCTACTGGTCAGAGTTCGAACCGGCAACTGGTTACAAGTCCAAGCGCTAACCAGTAGGCCACGGCTGCCCAGTAGGCCACGGCTGCCCACAGGAGAGAGGCCGTAGAAATGCACTCAAGTGTGTTCTTGATTATAATTGACTGAATCACGTTTTTTTGCTGCTGCAAAACTGCAACCCCCCATGTTCACCACATTTCATTCTATATTACTGTGCTACGAATTGAATCAAAAGTCAAGAGTTTCTACATCTCAACGTTTCTTTCTTAACGACTTGTTGCTATGTTTAAATGTTATGAAATCTAGACAGGGTTATGTAGTAAACGGAACCGTTTTATAAACGCAATAACCCCTACTAGAGGTGTCACAATCTCGGTTTGAAGACAAACAGAAATGACATCACAAATCTTGAACTTTGAAATCAAATCATCAACCAAACTAAAACCTCTTCCTGTTTCTCTGAAATCACAAATTCATTCATTCACATCAGTTAACGCTAACATAGGCTGCTCAAATTTGAAATGATTCAAATGAAGTTCTAGACAGAGTCCAACAAAACACACAATAAAAGTGTAATATTCTGTGAACACTAAAACACTAGCTTTGTGTCTCTTCGGAGTGTTCTGTGAAAATCAGATTATCATTCCGTGTGATTTCATGTTGCTACTGCAATCACATCTATGTTTATGCCTGTTCTGTTCAGTAGCTTGGTAGGAATGGTTTTAAAATAAAAGCCAAGCAAAACATAACTGGAAATAGGACAAAAAAGTAAACAATATAATACATGCATTGATAGTAATATATTTTTTAAAAGATGGAAAATTGAATCGAATCATGACTTTAAAATGGAAGATTAAATTGAATCAAGGTAAATCGAATCAAACCGATTAAATCAAATCAAACTAAAGTATGAACAATCTAAACTCAAATAGTATAAAGGGACTGTGATGAAACAAAACTTGGAAGCAAGGTATGAAGGCTTTTCACACACACTCACACAGCAGAACAGAGCTATCAACCAACAATAAGAGGGTCATTACCCAAACAAAGCATGTGGCCTATGGGGGGGGGGGGGGTGGACATGCGCAGTGACATGAGCTCTGACTAAAGCCCTAAAGTACCTATTAACATAAGACTGAGAGAGGTGATAATGGAGCAATTAACTGAGATACATTCCTGCATGGCAATTAACTGAGATACATTCCTACATAATCCTCTAGTTAGGCCTACTCAGGTAAGACACCCAGCATGTTTTAAGGCCTTAAAAAACAGCTGAATGTGACAACTATGACTGAGCAAAAAGTAATTATTATTATTGGATAAGTGGTCCTTGGTCTGAAAAGGCTTGGGAAACACTGGCCTAGGCCTATAGGTAAGTAGATATAGTAAAATGAAATTGAGAACCAAATGGCTGCATCTATAGGCTAGGCATTTTTTTACCTAGAATTCTCATCCAGGACTGCAGAGGGCGATAAGATTAAGGCATTAATTGAATACCGAAAGCGTCAATCTATTAGGTATAAGGAATGTACATTCTGAATCCAGGCAGGATATTATATATGAGATAGTGCATTTGGTAAATAGGTTAACCAATTCAGGAGTCAGCATCCTTCTGGGGTGGGTTCCAGCCCATGTAGGAGTAGTGGGGAATGAAGTGGCAGACAAGTATGCTAAACAGGCAACAAAACAAGACAGTATAGGTATTCAGGTACAATATAGCAAAGCTGAAATTAAAAACATGATTAAAGCTAAGAATAAGGAAATATGGCAATATGTATGGGATAATGAAGTTACAGGCAGGCATCTGCATTCAATTCAAAAGAATGTAGGATGGAGTAGGAGTACCAGCAGAAACAAACAGAAGGAGGATATTGTGTCAAGAATGAGGTATGGGCATACAGGGTTGAACAGCACACTAGTTCTAATGAGAAAGCATGCTGATGGTTACTGTGAGTGTGGCATTCAAGAAACCGTAGAACATGTCATAGTACAGTGTCCTAAATTCCAACAGGAACGACAGACACTTATAGAGCAGCTAGCACAAGAAAAAACAAGTCTGGACATAACAGATATACTGCAAAGAAATTCTGGGGAACAATGTTTTAGATGTGTTTTTCAATATTTGAAAACAACAGGTTTATTCCATAGAATTTAGAGGGATGTAGTATTCAGACCCACACTCCTATTCAGAAGGTGGCGGTAATTCACCTAAAATCTGTTTGTCAACCGCCAAAGAAAAAAAGAAGAAGAAGAAGAACGCGTCAATCGCTGACGCTGAAGCTTCAGAGAGCATCTAAACAAATCCACGTGTCTGTCGCCTTTCAACTATGGAAGCCTGAACATTGGTCAAAGAAGATAACTGAGGTCATTCGTACACAAAATAATGCAGAAACTGACAGGCGATACACTGAGCTTTGCCTCGAGCCCCGAGGGTTTAAAGTTACAACACACCGATTGGTACCAGAGGGATGTACGAAGTAAGGTGAGTGTTTGACTGAGGACTGGTAGGCTAGTCTACAAATTAGTTAACGGTGTATCTGTTGGTGTAGCCTACAACTTCTGGGGATTAGGCTATATAAATCTCCAGATTTAACAAACCTTGAGATAAAAGCTAACCTCTGAGTTGTCTGAACCTGTGGCGACTAAACCTGAGCTGTCGGCTCCAAAACACCGGTTCCAATTAGTTCCACCTAGAGTTGTGCGTTGACGGCGAACTTAAAGTTAAAGTTGAAAGACATCTTCTATTGAGAGTCGGAACCATGAGTAAACCGTGAGAACCGTATTTTTCACTTTTAGTGTTAGACAGAAATGGGCAGAATTGCAAGATTCGCGTTTTGCGGTTCAATAGCCTAAGTCATAGGCGAAACGTTTTCATGACATAATATACAGCTATATCTAACCGTAGTATGGTAGACAACAAGCTACAACCCGTTTTTATCCGAAAGCACCGTATAGCATATGTAGATAAACAAGGGCGTCGTAGTGGGGGGACAAGTGGGAATAAATTACCCGGGCCCCAAGTGGGGGGAGGGCCCCTAAGGAGTTGAATTTTATTTTCCTTAATAATACATAATTTCCTTAATTTAAAGATCTTCATAAATATTATTAAATAATATCGATGCAAATATTTCGGGTAAATGCATCAGTTGATTGATGTATTAAATTGTGTCCAAGCCAACATTGTTTGAGGCAGGGGCGGAGCCAGACATTGTAAACATTCGGGGCTTAGCCCATTTAATTTTTTTTTTTTTAAATAACCCCTTAAATAATGACTTTTAGTGAATTTTGTGTAAACTAATGGACACATTGAGACTTAAAAAATGTGAAACTAACATTCAACAGATTCAAGGTATCTGGCACACTGTGTAAAATTTTAGTTTTGGGTCTTTCAAGAGGCAATATCTGTTCATATCTGTTTAGCATGTACTTAGTTAAATACGCGTTTCTTATGGTTTGTATATTATAGTATTTGTTTATTTTCATTAGGCTATTGTTTGATATGACATTATTGTTTATTATTGCTATTCTCCTTCTTTCTCTTCCCTGATCTCATCTGTGACAAATATATAGAATATCTTATACTATAATATACATAATATTATGATATAATTACAGTATGGCCAGTCATCATGATACAAGGGTATTTTAGAAGGAATGCATTATCATCTTGACATAGGCGTTTCTAAATTATATTAATTTTGTAATTTAGCAAGATTATTCATAGGTTTCATCAGGTCCCTTTACACAGGTGCATAAAATCAAGCACCTAGATTATGAATGCAGACTGCATGGTGCTTGATTAACACACTTATGGAAAGGGCCCTTTCCTCTCAATATATCATTGTAATGTTTTTTTTTTTTTAGTTAATAATTAGATAGGCAGCCAAAACAACATAACATGACTTTTATATTTATGTGGACTCTTGGATTATAAGATCTGTGGTGGTGGATAGGATATCAACAAGGTTTTAAGGTAGGCTAACAGTTAGCTAACATTCTTTTGTGCAACATATGACACTGAAAAGTTGACATGGGCAGATAACTGTTAATGGGTTTTTCTGACATTTCAAAACAGTGTAGCCTAATTTATTACAAGACGAGGATCACTTTGTTTTGGGAGCTGGAATTTCTTATTCTGCAGTAGGCTTAGTTAGCCTATGAGAGTTTAGGGAGCTAGCCAAGTAGCCTAACGTTAGCCTGCCTAACTGACTGAAAGCTCTTAACGTGAAATCACCAACCTGAAACACCATCCGTCAGTTCACTGGGCGATGCTGTTGCTTGAACGGAGCTGGGTGGTCTTTTGAAAAACGTTCTAATATCCATAACGTGTAACACAAAGTGTTTTATCACAGACTGTAAAAGTGACAGACTTCTGACAGAGGCTTTTTAGAACACCGAAGCCATGACGTAGTTGTCAAGGCAGCATTTTCACTGGATCTAAACAAATCAATCTAACCATTGAAATCACCATAGCGGATAGCCCAGAGACCTGGCATAGATCGTGTAGCTACTAGTCAAATAATTTTTCAATATTGGGCTTTGAAAATAATGGATATATTTCCTCAGTAATAGAGCATTTTGTGACATTTATAGAGAAACCGAGGGGAAGTTATATTGGAAATAAGAGTTGCCGGGAATTTAAAAAAAGATTCGGGGCTTTTGAAAAAAGATTCGGGGCTTAAGCCCCCTAAGCCACCCCCTAGCTCCGCCACTGCTATGGCCCATGTTCCGTCCAGCCCGACAGTTGTTGAGGAAGTTTGACAAAGCCTACTAGAACTTTTTAATTATTTGTAGGCCTAATAACAATTGCTCAAAGCAATTTTCACGATAGGCCTAGGCCATAGGCCTATGTTTTTTGT
This sequence comes from Alosa pseudoharengus, assembly GCF_046254945.1. Lineage (NCBI taxonomy): Eukaryota > Metazoa > Chordata > Actinopteri > Clupeiformes > Clupeidae > Alosa > Alosa pseudoharengus. The sequence goes on along the minus strand of NW_027468860.1, from coordinate 20,049 downwards.
GTAGAGATGGCCCGCCATGCATGAACGTTCTGCTTCTGCATGAGCGCACTGACACCCCTGTTTGTTCAACGCGACTTTCATGAAAACTCTAGGTTTAACTGCCTGTCAGGTAGGCCTACTAATTGTTACAGGTGTCAAACTCAAGTTTGCCTTTAGCCTATATCTGGCGTATGAAAATATTTTTTGCGTGTATAGAGTTGCCATGCATGAACGCACTGCTTCTGCAAAGAGCGCACTGACACTGTCCTAAATAGCCTATGTTCAGCGCGATTTTCATGAAAACTCTAGGCCTAACTGCCTGTCTCAGGGAATAGATAGCGCCTATGTATTAATTAATTGTTCTAAATCACAGGTGTCAGACTACTCAAGTTTAACTCAAGCCTTTAGTCTACATTTGGCGTAGGCCTATGAAAATATTTTTTGTGTAGCCTAGAGTTGGCCCACCAGTTATGAACGCACTGCCTCTGCAAAGAGTCGACACCCCTGTTCTATAATCAATGCGATTTCATCTAATGTTATACATGAATATGCATGTCATGTTGCTATTATAAATAATTGAAATGTTGTGCGTTAGGCTATTTTGTATGTTCATATATCCACTCAATGTTTTTATGTTAGGCTAGCCTACTGAATGCTTTTGTTCCAAGCGTCTATTGACACAAACAGACTCATTGATAGTCTACGTTTATTGCATTATTTTCCGTAACATAAGCTTATAGAAGAATAGTCTGACTGAGGTCCGTGTAGCCTACTTTTGCATTCATTTGATTGAATATTGTTTCTGAAATTGGATAGGCTAAGTCGAAAAATGGGTAATTTTAAAGCTTGTTAATGATTTCAATGTGCTTAAATGAGAAACAAGCAAAAGCAAATTTGGGCGGTTTTTTGTGCATTCTCGCGGTTTTTGACGAGGTTTTGAGCTGGAAAACCTTGCTGGCATCTGGCAACACTGTCGCTGACGCTGAAGCTTCAGAGAGCATCTAAACGAATCCACGTGTCTGTCGCCTTTCAACTATGGAAACCTGAACATTGGTCAAAGAAGATAACTGAGGTCATTCGTACACAAAATAATGCAGAAACTGACAGGCGATACACTGAGATTTGCCTCGAGCCCCGAGGGTTTAAAGTTACAACACACCGATTGGTACCAGAGGGATGTTCGAAGTAAGGTGAGTGTTTGACTGAGGACTGGTAGGCTAGTCTACAAATTAGTTAACGGTGTGTATCTGTTGGTGTAGCCTACAATTTCTGGGGATTAGGCTATATAAATCTCCATATCTATAATGTTTCTGTACAAAATGTTATTTTACTCTGTTTTACGTGGGTAATGCCACCGCACATCCAAATAACTGCCCTTCATGACCCACAGGCCGTCACTCTCCATAGGTTAACATGGCAAAACTCATTTTTCTAAAACTGCTTTTCCATGTCTCACATGCAATAAATATAGGAGGCTATAAACACATGTATAGCATAAGCATATATACTATTTTTATCCCGTGAGGGAATATGTGTGCATGTACTTTATTTATGCACTATGTCCAGGCACGTGCAGAGAAGGGGGACTACAGGGGCTCTAGCACCTGCCCTTTTGCCCCTTTGCCCCTTTGATGTCCAAGTGCCCTTTTGACAAGACCCGTTTTTTACTCTTTAAAATGTGTAATACTTCCGCTAGTTCCAACGTGAATATTCGCTAAAATGTCTCAGTAATAGTTTGTGAAATTAGAAATTTACAAAAATAACAATTTTCTGTGTTAATTGAAATGCCTTGCGGCCACCAATCCGTGACGTCATACATTCAGTGAACTCTCAGAAGGTGCACGCAGGCACAGTGCTGCAGGAGACGTTTGAGAGCACGGTAAGGTCACTTGGCAGTTAGCCTATCTGAACATGCAATAGTATTCAGCTTAGAGATAGAGAATAAAATGTTTAAAGTTGTTTCATGTTTAATGAAGTACGCTATCAAACCCGTTTTAACCATGTCATGGTCCATCCATTTCAATTACCTGGCAGCTTCGAAAATCTAAGGCTGAACGTTCATATGAAAATTTTGTTCCATGTGCCCTTTTTTAAAATTTGAGCCCCTGCCCCTTCAAAGGTCTCTGCACGGGTGGTGTCTAGAAGGGATACAGCTAAGGGTTAGGGTTAGGTTACTTCCTGTCCTGATACTGTTTATTTATATGGAGATTTCACTGGAGATTTCACTATCTGTTACGTGACTTCCGTTGTTAGCTGTATCCCATCTAGCCACAACCGCCTCTGCACGCCCCTGACTATGTCTGCATATGTGCGCATGTAGGCTACTAGCCTAGTACATGGGGTGGTCGGGAGGACAGCTTCATTCGTCCCTCCATAGACATTCAGCAATAGGCTGTTTTGCATCCATTACAAACAAGCAATGTGAAAGTCTAGGATTAGGGAGAGCGCCTAGTATGCCTAGTCTAGTGCATAAGCATGAAGTTGAACCTTTAGATGAAAAACACTCTTTAATAATAGGCCTACAATAAATAAATAAGCCGCTAATGACGTTTAGGCTACTTTTGACCATCGCATTTATCGCCTGTAACTCCGTGATAAGGACCTAACAGGAAAGTATTTGGCTGAGCAACGGAGGTTAATATGTTCTATGTTTTGTCCACATGATAGGCCTACAGGCCTATGTCTAATCATTGTTACACTCGAAGACCCATGTTTCATCAATAGACCTCTCCAGTATAAGTCCTGCCTCCTAACTTCCGTATCCATCCAACTTCCGGGCGTTGATTGTCTATGAGAAATAACATGGCGTTTTGAAAGATCGTACCTGTCAAACTCTGTGACAAAGTAGAAAAAGCTGCTGGGCAGATTGGCCTACACACTTCTGCCATCTAGTTTCCACTGGATTTTTTTATTTTCGGTGCCGTTTAAGTAGTATAGTCTATAGCAGGGGTGTCAAACATACGGCCCGCGGGCCGGATGCGGCCCGCTAGATGGTTTAATCCGGCCCAGACTTGTAGAGAATACATTTCTGACGATGTCAAAAAAAAAAAAAAGGAGGAGTTATGAATTTTCAAAGAAATAACCGAAATGCTCAATTTAGCCGCTAGGCGCAGCCAAAAAACAAAAAAAAAGTTCGGAGTTGACTGGTCCTGTGCTGTCAGTTTGGCTACATTGTCGGGAGAAAAGCAGGCGTTGCGACAAAATTCAGAGACAAAGTGCAGCCTGCAAACGGAGGACAAGATGTTTGGGCATTTTATTGTATTTTGCACCAGGAAGTGTTAACTTGGATCATGTTAAAGTGTGGTTGTGCAAACTGTAAATTTAATCAGGTCGCGAGGTCTGACTCACCGTCAGTTTGACTGTTTTCTTAGTGATAATGGCATTCTGTCTGGCTTACCATACCACGCTGTAGTACGGTGGTTAAGCCGAGGTGCCGTACTTAAGCGTTTCTTTGAACTACGAGAGGAAATTGGACAGTTCTTGGAGAAAAAAGGCAGACCAGTAGCAATTTAAATGCCCGGAATGGGTGCAGGATCTGGCCTTTATGGTGGATAGCCTATTACACAGCACCACCACCTAGCCTACAAAATTATTTGATCTGATGTAACCTAATCGTATCAGTTGATCGTATTGCTCATGCACTGCTAACTTATGTTTGTTAAATTCATTTTATTTTTCATACATTTGCACATTTACATTTTTAAGGCAGGATGTTAACTTTCTTCATAGCTCCCACTTGAGTTTAGTGTGGTGAGTTGGTTCAGGTGGTCAGATGTAAAAATGTAGGCCTATCCACTCAACTATAAAAATAAACCAGTTGTTTATGAGAGTGAAATGCATTTTATTTCCATTTCATTGGCCTCTCTGGATAAATGTGTAATAATCTAATATATCCCTTGTGATTATGTAGGCTACAAATTTTTATTATTGATTGAATTGACATTATTGTTTTTATTATTGCCTTTCCCCTTTTTTACATTGCTTTTTTATTAGGCTATTGATTGAATTGATATTATTGTGTACTACAACTATTCTCCTTACTATATTTGACCTAGATTTTAATCTGTTCCCTGTTCATTTTTAAATATTATTATGTTGTTTTGTATTTATATGTCGCTTTGGACAAAGGCGTCTGCTAAATCCATAACCATAACCATAACCATAATATGAGCTGTTAATATGAACTTTAAACACTTGCCAATTACGCCATGCCAGTGTCTGGATACAAAGTCAAAGTAGCAAAGTCTGGTATTACCAGGCTTTATCACCCGGTGGAGTGGAATACTGATTTCTGATTGGCTGAAAGGGTGTGCGTTATTTCTGAATAACCTATGAAGTAGATCTGTCAAAAAAGTCTCATCTTTGTTCTATACCGATAGTCTTTGAATGGTGACCCTAGCGACCATAGTAAACGACAGTTAAACCTAGTAACATTTGAATCAGCTGATACTAGCGATAACCACCGCTAAAGTTAAAGTAGTACAGCAACTGAACATATTTATTTAACAGAGCTGCACATTTTATTATTTTTAAATTGGCATCTCTTCTGTTCACGTGTGAGTTGCAACCAGGTGATAAGCGGAGGCAACGTCGGCCGTTATGCCTTAAATAGTTTAACACCTACACCTTACCAACACACCCCCTCTTCCTCCTCATCCTCACTGGTCTCTGGATCCTCGCTTGTGTCAGGATCTTCAGCCTCTTCAAGATCCTCTGCAGACAACAGGAAGGATCCCTAAGGCCCTAAAACAGCCCTGTAATTGTGGATGCTGTTTCTTAGGATCTCAGCAATTTCACTGTGGCGTCCACGGCAAAGACCAGAGAGGCCCTCATTTTGAGTGTCTGCAAGTGGGTGAATAAGAATAACAAAATGTACATCAAATAAAAAGCTATTTTGCTACTTTAGAAATAAACACAAAGAAGGATAAATACCCTTGTAATATCCTATGAGCTTCCATCCCTTAAAAATATTACATACACTTAATAATATTACAACCTAAGTAAAATCTTTTTTGAAAGATTTAGAAAAAGACCATCAAAATATTGTCATTTGTTAAGGTTGTGTCTGTAGATCATAAACCTACCTTCTGCTGAAATTATACTTTGCAGAGATCCCATCAATTTCTGCATCCAGGAGCAGTGTTGGGCCATCTCTTTTACCAGGATGGTCTTCTCCTCCTCCAACCTCATCCTCCGCATTATTGACTGGAAAACCCGGATTTTGTCTTCAATTCTGGCTAAAAGACATACAACTCCCAAGTTACAAGCGTGAAGTATAGCACCAACCAATAATCAGCCTAGAGCCTACTTTTGTACTACAAATCCAAAAACAGGTTGCACTCCCTTACCACTTCCATGAACCTCCCATGGCCACGCGAGACACTCTCCAGATAGGGACAGCTCAACCTCATTGAGGTTAATTTCCACAGCGGGCTCTTTCGAGTTATATTCTGTTATGTCCCTTAAAAGCAGTTTTTTGCTCTCGGCAATTTTCTGTCTGATCCGGTGACTGAGCTTTCCACTGTCTGAGAAATTAAAAGAATGAGGGCAAGTTGTGACAGCCTGGCCATGACGCACTTCCGCTCAATTATCATTTCCATACAGCGATGATCTATATTTAATCCCAATGAGTTCTATGCTGACTAATCATCAAAGGGGGATTTATGAATGCAGAGAGAATGCTATCATTTAAGGCCAGCTATGAGTGAAGGAGTCATTCTATGTTTTTAAAGTGAAACATCAAGTAATAACAGCAAGTAGTACCCTATGTCCAGACACTCTGTATGAACCTTGTAGAACAAAGCTCTGGTCTATTCCCAGGCCAAAGTTTTACACAACTACACCTAATCATCATAGACATACCATTCTGTCGGTAGAGAGTGAGTTTCTTTTGCCTCAAGTTCAGGTAACGCCCCTCTATGGCCTGCTCTAGCTGTGATGTACCCATTCTATCTGTGAATATGAAATATTTATAGTGTTGTGCAGGCAAATTTCACAATGCCACTTCATTGAGAAAATATGAAAGGATTTAGGTGCGATTTTAAGGGTTAAAACATCTTCATAGCAAGATTATCAGATTCTCCTGTGCATCATTACTATGAATAAATCCAATGATCCAATCTAGAAAGACTTTACATTGGGAGAACAAAAGGGAAGGCTGTTTTCTGTTCCACGCTTACCACTGGCTGCCCATTCCCTCACATCAGCAACCAACGCTGTTTCATCTGTGCACCCCAAGGATTGCTTCTCCTCTTCCTGTTTTTCTATAGCCGCCAGAAGCATCTTGCAAGTCTGATAATAGTAACACAACAAAATCGCAAAAAGGGTTCCAAAAAAGATAACAACAGCCTGTTAAATGATACTCACCTTCACATATCTGGCACACAATGTGTGGTGTAAGCCCAGGGTTTTCTTTTTGTTCCATGCTATGGCATGGACCGTCAGCATGTCCACACGTACTGTTGAGAGAAAATGTATAAAGCCACAGTTATACAACAATTGCCCAAGAAAACCAACAATTGCCCCAAAAAAAACAAAAAACATTGAGGGTAAGTAACAGTCACCTCCTTTCGTCATGTACTTCGTAGTTAGGGCACAGCGGGAGAGGTAGCTGTTGACTTGCTCTACCTCTTCTCCCACTGTTGCACCAGCTCCTTCTAAGTTCTTTCCACTCCATGTCACCTACATACATCAATGGAACCATACAACACTTCCTTTGACACAAGCTGAAATTAATTAATATTTCTGTACATACAGACCAGCGGTCTCCAACCATTTTACCTCCTAGACTTACTTTGACAAAATCAATTTGGCCAAGAGCTACTCCACTACTACTATCCATTGGAATTACAGATAGTCCTGGAGATAAATGTTGCATCTCTAACCATGTAACTCACTTAGAGTGCAATGCAAACAGTCATCTAAAGTGTACCTTTATTTTCCATAGATATATTCCATAGTACTTGGTGTTGTGACTTGTCTTATTAAATATGTTTATATTTACTTTGAGTTGTTGAATAGATACTACTAACCAGGTGGCGAGCTACCTGTTGGAGACCCCAGATATAGACAATATTAAGAAAAGGAAGCGATGAACCTACCTCACACTTGGTGGAGTGTGCTTGTGCATGCATGACACTCAAGAACGGCCTTACAGTGGTAAGAGGTTTCAGGTGTGGGAGGCTGTTGGCAGCTTTATTTAAGTACGGCCAGTATTTGCACACCACGTCCATTGCCAGGAATGTGGGTTTGCAGCACATCAATTCCTTATGAAGATACATAGGGTATGCAAATATTTCTCCTGCGGATGAATTGTTATGTATGATTAAATATTTTATTTTAAATGCAATTATAGCCCTTGTATAGTTTTACCACCACAAAAGTAATCCAATATTACTGCTTCACAACACACTGTCTGCACTGCAGAAAAAAATCGACAGTGTCTGATATACGGTAGTTGGATTTCCATAATAGATGAGTTTCTCATTACTGTGGCAGTTCTAAATGTTACCTCTGTACATGTTCAGGGATTTCAAGAGGAAGCCATGTCGACAGACTGCAACCTCCATGCCTTCCTCGTCCAATTTAGTGGTCCTCCTTGAGGTCTCCCTCGCTGCCAGGAAAGAGGAGCGGCCACATGTGCCCTGTCCACGTGTCTATGAAGAATCAGAAAGCAAAATGAGAACAAATTCCAAAAACTGTGTGCAGTCACTTCTCAATGTATTTAATGACACAAACAATGAAAACGTGCCTGTTTCCCCGCTTGCTGTATACCAGCAACATATTCAGAAACAGATGAGTCCTCCGCCACAAAGACACCCTCAAAATATGGTGGGTCAGCACTGTTGAAGAAAAAATATTGTGCAGCTTAAGCTGGAAACAGAAAATAAAATGTATAATGCATGGCAATAGAAACCTACATCTACTGAAGTCACTGCAAGAAAAGCAAGAAATTGAACATTCTACAAAACTCTTATCAACTGTACCTAGTCAGTCCAAATTTCAAAGAGGTCATTGCCATGAGAGAAGTAGGCCAAGCTATTTACATGACTAAGAATTTCCCCAAGGGCAACCTGAACATTTCTACGTAAAGTAGTTATTCGCACGCACACACACACACACACACACAAAGTATATCTACATATAAAATATTTTTCAATAGATGGCAAAATCACCTTCCTTTTCGAAGAAACCTGTAGAGTTTCCTATTACCATCCACTGACACAGCAAGCATCTCGGGTGAACAGGCAGGGCAGCTTAAAGGTGTTCCACAGGACAGCTGATCCTCTTCGAAGCGGCAATAGCTGTACTCCAGAAAGCTTCGCTGAAGAGTGTCCCCACACACAGGTCCTGACTGAAAGAGGTATTCAATTAATAGCTTTTCACATGTCTGCAAATGTGAAGACAAATATATGAAATATGGTAAACACATACCCTTCCACCACATCTTGTTCGATGTTCAAGGAGCTTGACAAAAGCCTGTCTAGACAGGGTTGGGGCTATAACTTTAAGCTCCTGGAACGTACTAAAAACATCGAAAGTGTACAATGTGTACTCACAATTGAGTACCGGCAAAACACATTCTACACACACACAAAAAAAAAAGAAATTGGTATAAAGTACTTACACAATTTACTTACAAAAGTACCAACAAACAGTGCACAACTACTCTTGTATGTACTTACGTTGCTCCTGTATACGATGGTCAACATCTTCCTTGACAATTATGGTGCTGGGGGAGATGGGTTTAAAGAAGCCCTCATGGATGGCCTCTCTATTGTGCAGGACTAATTGCTGGTGCCCTTGCACGTCACAGCTTCCACAAAACCACTGCAGTGGAAGGCAGTCTCTGCATCTAGTAGGGTATCAGAGAGAAAAGACAACTTGGCTCAATTTTAAGACCGTCATTCATCATATGGCATACATATTTACTGTATGCAAGATCGGTATTCATTGAGCACATTTACAACTACAGATCAACTGGGTGAATTCTCATCAACACTACTAATAGATATCACTGATAGAGAGAGGTGTTGAGGGTCTGACAAGGTTAAGTGAGTTGACGTCAACATGAAAAATTCTGATCCACTCTATTCTAATAATAGCTTTTTACCTAAGAATGGAAAAAAAAATAATCTGGTTCATCTGTTACCACCAGAATACGCAAGACAACTGAGTGCCAAGAACAGGCATGTCTCACATACTAGCCAGTTAAATGGACCAAGGCTACACCACTAACAAACAATAACTACCATGTAGCATTTTCTAAGAAACAACATGAACCAGACATGAATGACTTCCCACCTAATAACAGCAGCCTCATTGCAATGGCTGCACAAAGGATGGCCCACATTATGGGTCTGCAGGAGACACTGCAGATGGAAAGGCCTTGCCTCTTTCCATCTTTGTGCAGCCTTTTGCTGCCTAAGAGTCCAGGAAGTGGAAGTGGAAGATGAAGCCGTGGTCATCCCAGGCACATCCAAAGCCTCTAAGAGTTCCATGTTTCATGTTAGATCAACAGCATAATGTCATGATTTCTCCAAAACCATAGACTGATATGCTGGGAAGCCACTTCTTCAAATCTAAGAATAATAATGCTACCCTGTCAGAGCGATTGATGTGATGCGTTTGGATGGACTTCAAGGTTTCCACCTCATAATTCAAGTATGATAAGTAGCCTAGTAACCAAGTCAAATTTCATCCAATAGGCCTATGCATGACTTATAACTCATCACATATCCACAAATCATCCATATAAAGAAAGTATATTGTACCAAATTCCACTTGAGGGTCCACAGACTGAGGCTCTTCAGCAATATGGTCAGTCTCTAAGGGAACCACTAGAAGACAGACCAAAGATTGCACACAGTAAGTCAATGACACTGCAGAATACATTTACTTCCTTTTGGATAAAAAAGCATGCATCTGTCTGTCTATCTTAGTAAATACCTGTATAGGCTATGATTCAAACTATATTGGGGAGACAGCAATGACAGATTTACCTACTTGTACAATCTTAATAATCAACAACAATTAGGGCTGAGCTACACCAGGCACGTAACTGAAGCGTTCCGTTCGCGTTGCGTCTGCTGCAACAATTAGCTTCCACTATAATCAATGGAAGTAGCTACACCAGAAGTGATAGCGGCGCGTACGTTCGAAAAAAATAGACCATTCTTCTAAAATGGATTTTACGCGTCGTGAACGGAACGTTTGGTGCTACGCGCCTGGTGTAGTTTCGCTGTTACATGTCAACACCCAACCAGGCAACAACTGACTTTGCTCTTGGTGATGAATAAATTATCTATGTATCTCTGGCAGTGTCTTAACATAGTTTAAGTAAGTAAAATTCCTGCCACATGTTCATTCTGATTATTGGTCCAGGGCTGTATTCAGTGCGGAGGCTTCATATAAATTATACAGGCCAAAACCTTGGACACACACAGGCGAAATCTAACTCAAGCATGTTTCACAATGTTACCACCTAGAACGGATTTTAATTAAGGTAAAACATACAGAACATTAATGTCACACTGCTGAATATGTATTTGTATGTCAGTACAACAGCCAAGGGAATCAGCTATTAAGTGGACAGATAAGGGCAGTCATCCTTTTGCAACATTTTCCTTTAATGGGCAGAAGGGTTTGGAGAGCATGATACTGTAATCTGAAATGAACATTCATTGATCAGAAAAACAAGGCTTTTAAATATTCTCAATGTTACAGAGCATGCCTCTGGACCCTGCCCTCCCCCACCATGTGATCGTGGTTCCAGGATGTACATATCTTGCACCGACCATCTACAATCTTTGTGTTTTAGATATGAACAAATTCAAATTTATGTTTCTTAACTAACAAGGGTGTAAGTTGATATTTGACAATAAGAATAACTCTTGAAAACACAAATAATGATGAGTAACTGAATTGATTGTACCTGCAGCTGAGCCTTTGGGGCGCCCTCCACGCCTACCCCTTGGCTTGCCTGCCCCCTTGCCTTGCCTACCCCTTTTAGGTGCTGGTGGGGCAGCACTTCTGCGCTCCTCCAATTCCCTCTAGAAAAGTTAAACATGAAGTTGCAGTCAAAATTGTGTGAAGTTTCAGAATTTCTGTTCACCCATTTCAAGAGAATTATTCATAGCTATTGGAGGCTCTCACAAGCATAAAGAATTCTTACAAACTTTACAGAACATGCAAATTTACAATTAAACAACAAATTGTACAACTTACACGGTAATCTTCAAAGCAAGCATCGAGGTCCATCTCGAGAGCCATCTGTTTGCCCTCTTCAAAATTGGCATCAGGATTGATAACGCGTCTCATGGTGATGACAGCGCTCGAGAGAGAAAGAGAAAGGGAAAAAAGAGAGATGGATGTATAGGGAGAGATAGACAGCAAGTGAGAGATATAGGTAGAGATGTTTTTTATAGGGAGGGAGAGGTGGATGTATAGGGAGAGAGAGAAAGTGAACAATTGAGAGAGATAGAGAGAGTGAGTGAGTGAGTGAGAGATGTATATAATGAGAGAGAGAGAGAGTTTGGCTCTTAAAAGGGCCTTTGATAAAGTTTGCAAAATCTGGGGAAGTATCCAACAACAAATCTGCAAAAAATAAATAAATAAATAAATAAAGAAGACTGACATTGGTTTCAGCTATCTAACATGATTTAAAAACACAAAACAAGCTGAAACATGTTGATGCGCCTTGACTGGACCTTGATTAGATGCCAGCTTACGAGTGAAAGGAATCTGTAAACTTTTAAGAAAACCAAATGCATTTTGAGTGTGTTTAAATCATGTTTATGTGGCTGACGACTAAGTCAATCTTATAAGGCAATCTTATAAGGCAAACATGTCTTAGAAGCCAGGGATCCCTTTAAGAAATAGGCCTAAGGCAGCCTAGGTCAAAGTAGCAATTCAACTGTAAATCCAGCACCATGAGATATTTATAAGAAATGTAGGTTACTTAGCCTACTTTAATATCTAAACATAAGACAGAGTATGTTAGCCTATGCCTGCACTCTATATTTAGTGAGGGCAACTTTCAGGACAGTGATACTAACATAGGCTATGACCATGCAGGTTTTAGCCTTGCATGGGTTAAGGAGAGGCTGGGTTGAAAACGGTTGAAAACAAAGCCTATCATTCACTTTTTTAAGGTCTTGGCTTCAAGATAAGTTAATCAATACTTATCAAACTCTTACACAATTTTATGTCACAAAATCAATAACAATCTGTCATATTTTAATCAAAATGCAGAGCACCATGTGAAGTCATGGCCTACCTGCTTCGCGAGACGGTGGTCGGTGGCGCGAAGAGAGACACGTGACCAATTAGGCTTAGGGTTGGGTGGGGGTGATCACATCACGAAAAATACCTACGACTTCCCGTAGTTGCGGATGAGATGCCTTGTTTTGCAAACTGAATCGAAGGAGGAATCAATTCAATGTTATTTCTTCTTCTTTAGCTCTGTATTATTTCACATCTAGTGGGAAATGTGTAGTAGGCCTAGGCCTACTGTACATTTCCACAATGCATAGTCTACAGTCAGTCACAATTGATAACTGAGCATTATTTGGCATGGTTGCGGCACATTATCGTTATCAGATCACGATAAAACACCATAGCATCCTGGATGTTGTAAGACTTTAGCCCTATCATGTTTTTCGACCTGTTTCAGCCCTAAGCCCTAAGATTTTACAACGCCACTCGCATGAGGCGAAGACAGTGGAAAAACTCAAAACAAATTTGCTCCCCTTCTGTCATCTAATGTGAGGTCATCATGAAGATATGCAGGCGTGCTGCGATCACGATTCACGACTTTTCCACCTTAAGCTGGCTTTGCAATTAAAGACGACTTCTAAGATAGGCCTACATTCATTGTGAGCTGACATGTAGGCTAAAGTAGGCCTAGACCTAAAGAAATGGCGTAGAACAGGCCAATTGCATTTGAAACCGCATGGTTTCATCTTTTGCTAAAAATGATAGAACTTGAGGTGAAGGCGAATTTCTCCAGTTAGCGCTCATAGCGGCGGCGTTATGCACCGCGCATTAAAATATGCCTATAGGGTAGGGAACTGTCCTATCACGAAAAATAACGTTTTCTCAACTTTAAGCTTTGCAAACAAACATTATGTGTAGCGGCAAATGCGCAGTAGTTTTGCAATCAAGCCTTCATTAATTCAAAAGAAGACAACTGGCCAAGGTGGTCTCACAGCTTGATTTAGGCCATCATGGGAAAAAGTAGCGTGTTGCGATCACGGTTCACGACTGCTTATCCTTAAACTGACCTTATTGCAAACAAATAACAAGTAATTAACCTCTAGAAGGAAATAGCCTATGTAGCCTGATATATTTTCCGAATAAAGCGTTCGTTCATACAACGCATTCGTTGTGATCTTGGGCCATCAGGCTACTCGGCCGTAAACTGAAAAGCTTATTGCAAACAAACGACAAGGAATTAACATTTTATTGTTATATTTCTAGCGGGAATCATATGTTTTCAGAATAAAGCGTTCATTTATACAAAAGGAAACAACTAAGACGCATTCCTTGATCTTGGGCCATCATGACAAAATGTGTTGGGATCACGATTCACGGCTGCTTAGTCTTAAACTGGCGAGCTTATTGCAAACAAACGACAAGGAATTAAACTTTTATTATTATGAACTAGCGGGAAATGTTTCATATATTTTGAAATGGTAAAATCTTTTAAAACCCGACGCGCAAATGTCTCTCCTCCTGTCCCCCAGTCACCGGTTAGCGCTCGCAGCGGCGGCTTTATGCCTCGCGCATTAAAATGAATAGGGTAGGGAAGTGTAGTCCTATCACGAAAAAAGGGCCGAAATCGTGATGGCAGCACCCCTGAACAGATTTACTTTCGTGGTGATATCACGTTAAACCGTGAGACCGGGTTGCAACCATCTTTCGACTGTCATTTTTTGCACGTGCTACAAAAATCATTCTGTGCAATGGAAGATTTACCAACGTTACTGATACAGTTTTGCCTATACATGCGTGAGACTAAGACGCCTGTTTATTTCGTTTTAAGTGCGTGCAGGGTGTGTGAGAGGGGAATCGATGTGCTTTGATTCCAGCTTGGTAGTTGTAGTCTGTGAAATGAAAAAGCACGTGTGTGTGAAGTATCCAAACAATGACACCTTCATTTCATTATGGTTGCTTTAGCAACACACCTTAAGCTACTGTGTAGTGGGTCCCATTTAGAAGTGGCTACTTCATTCGCGCTTTCCTTAACTCATGGAGCTGCATGAATTTTATTACAACTTTTCGCCACAATAGCCTATGGCAGTTTAAGTCCGCTTGATACTGTAAGGCGTAAGCCATTGGTTTCCAAAGGAGATTTTATTTGTGTCGCCAGCATAGCCTATTGACAATTTATGTTGTAAATAGGCCTACCTTATAAGCCTACCTGTAGCTTAGGGAAGCTAACAGCTTTCTATTAGGATCTAGTTTGTTAGTTACAGTTTTGTCATAACTCCCTGATGCATTTTTGCATTTAGAATAGCCAGAGCGTGGATATCTCAATCGGAAAATTAAACAATATCGGGTGCCATGGACTAGGCTGGGTGAACCCAGCCTGATCTGCCCGCTATTTATTTTTTGATTTCTTAAAAGATTGAGCTTGGTCTGGTGAAAGCCAGACTAGCCATGGACCTCAGTTACACAATGGAAGGGAACATGAATCAGCCTATATTTGCACGAACAATAACGGACAACAGTTCTTCAATTTTGGCTCGTTAAAATGTGTATGAACAGTCTAGCGACGCATTTCATCAAGGCCCATTTGGACATGTCAGTTATTTGCACCACTGGTTACATGTAAAACAGCATTTCGTTTCAGACTACTGTTACTTAATTTGTGCATTAACAATAACGTTTCAGACTACTGTTACTTAATTTGTGCATTGACAATGAAGTATTACATGAACTAAAGATGACTAAAATCTTATGTAGAAGAAGAAACATTCACAAAAAATCCATCCATCCAAAAATGACCTTTGTTTTTGATAGCTGTTGAAAACGGCATGGAACTGACTGATGTTTTTGTTCATAAACAAACAAACAAACAAACAAACAAATAAATACATAAATAACATTATGCTGATACCTTTTGCTTTTCCCAAATACAATGTAGCCTACAGGTGTAAATGACCTTTCATCAATCAGTTGCAATGGATGAACTGTGATGAACTGCCCTACTCGTGATTGTTTAGAGATTTTAAAGGTTTTATAACAATGCTACATCTTCTTTGGCTATTCTACAATCTATTCAACTTTTCAGCACCAGTAGGCTACTTTCTGTGCAGCCGCACACACACACTCAGGCATGCCAAACAAGCATACACAAAAGTTTCAAGAGTGGGGGATGGAGTAAAATATGGAGACAAATTGAAGTGTGATTTATTTTCGCGGAACGGCTGTACAGGACTGAGCGGCGGTCATATTTTGTACCGCTATGCGGTACATCTAGTTGTACAGGGGATTGCATTACACCTTTGTGTTCGGTAAGGTCTGCTGTTTATTCTGGTTTACGGTTTGTCATGTGTGGAACGAAAAGTTTGTGAAATATTCCTCCTATATGAATTGAAATGAGCGCAGATAGTAGCCTAATATGATTATTTCTTGAAAGTTCATTTTCTCGCGAACCGTTTATCGCAGCAAATAGCGGCTATACCTTATAAAAGATGAGAAAAAGTTATTTATGTGATGTGTGTGAGGCTACTTCGCGAGTAGTTCCTAGAGAAGAATGGGCGGCCACACTTTATGTCGGTCTGCCTCATGTCTAGCAGCGTGTTTCGTGAAGGTGTCGTCGCAGACCGGATTAAACAGTCAGCGAATCAACAATCAGAGAAAACTGCGCTGAGAACGTTGTAGGCGGATATTAGACCTACCTGCTGTTGGTATGCCTTAAACTCGTATCCTGTCATTTAGAAACAGTGCTGTGGTCTAGTCTAGTCATCAACAAAAAATGAACGGATTGCAAAAAAAAGAATGGATTTGGCGTGACATATCTTGAGTGTGAGAGCGTGAGATTGGTGCTGAAAGCGTGAGTGTCACGCCAGATGCGTGAGAGTTGGCAACCCTGATTTAATTGGGAACGCGTCTGCACTCACGAGAGGGAGAGCCGCAGGTTCCAGCTGGCTTGCCATTGTTGATAATTGATATCTCCTTCTTCAGTGTTGTGCCAGTTCACAGCTTTTCTGAACTAGTTCAAGTTCAGTTCATACATGCTCAAAGTGAACAGTTCACGTTCAAAGTTCACAATTTTAATTCTGAACTAGTTCAAAGTTCAGTTCATTTTACTTTTTTCGTGAGATATTCAAATAAATACTTTTTTGACACTACGAGCTAGATATCACTATACGTTCTTTGAAGCTGCTCATTGTAGACATTTGCTCATGACACTGCAATTGTGGGTTTCTTACCAGGTGATGAAACTTGCAGCAGTACAGACAAGGTAGACCAGTTCTATACTTAGTGCAATGAAATCCAGCCCTCCGCGCTCTCGTCGTTGCCTGCTACGCGGCGTTGCTATGCCTACCCCGCTCTGCTGCAATTCATCACGGGTAAAGTTGTGCGGAAGCCAGTATGCTATTCAACTACTCTCAGCCGGACACTACGTTGCCCGCAATGCATTGCGCACACAATGTCAAAACCATTTCTGTCTGGTGATACATGATTTAAGCGGCACCAGCGAGAATACAGGAGGGAGGAACTTTATCTCGTTGCGTTTCAAAAGAGAAAACAGATGTCACTCAGTTTTCAATGGAAAACAAATTCCAACATTCATTTACAGTGATGTCTGCCGTTCATGACACATAATGTGAACTAATTCACGTTCAAGTTCTTCATTAAAAAATGTGTTGCGTTCAGTTCAACGTTCACGAAAAAATTAGCGTGTTCAATGCGTGTTCTTCTCGTTCACGCACAACACTGCCCATCTTGCCTGTTCATAATTTTGAGAAACTGTTGAATTGTGTGCATTTGTGCGTGTACGTGTTTATGTGTGTGTGTGTGTGTGTGTGTGTGTGTGTGTGTGTGTATGCGTGTGTATGCGTGCGTGCATGTGCTTGTGGATGTGCCTGTGTGTGTGCATGTGCATGTATGCGTACATCTACTGTGTGTGTATGTGGCATATGTATGATTACTGTGAATGTATGTGTGTGAATATCTGTTTATGCACATGTGTGCATATGGAATTGGTTAACATGACCCCTGGAGGCAAACATACGCAAAAAATTGGTCATCCTAGGCCCTACGGTACAGATGAAAACGAAAAACGATGGTTCGCTGGAAGATTCGCTGTATGCAGTTTGCTTGCATAAAATTATTCCAGGGATTTTGCAACACATCAACAAACACGGGTATACAGTGGCTATTCAAAACATGAACACACTGTGAGCTATACAAAACAAGTGGGGAAGAGGAAGCGTTACACCTAGAAATATTTTGCCCTGGAGCTGGGTAGGGAGTTGATCGATCAATGACTTCGCCAGCAGGAAGAGAGCTACCATTCGTGAATGTGGGGCTACTGTGGACATTAATCCAAAGAAACAAGACAGCGCACGTCTTCGAGTGACTTCCCGGAAAGCACAGTGTTTGGCTGTGCCACATGCAACACACATACAGGGGCTGTTTCCTCCAAGCCCCCCCCCCCACCTGATTCATGTTTCATTGTCACACCTATTGAATCAGTAAAGGTGTTTATTTAGCTGATATTTTTATCTGTTTATCAGATTATCAGTTTTCAGTAAAAACAATTATGAATTGCAATCATCAGAAAACACTGTCAATTCTGAGAACCACATGGGAATATTCATAATGACTACAACACAATACAAAATGGGTTTGACTGATTACCTGATAATGAGAAAAATCATGCTGCAATCACCATAAATACAGGTATACAGTACCAATACCATACTTACCATTACTTACATGAAAAAGAGAAGAATGCCAATGCAATGTTTCTGATTAGATAGTCCAGAATTGTAAGCCCCCCCCCCCCCCACGGGTAGCCTTAGAATGTTCTATAAGGGTGGTTCTGTTAGGCTTTTCAAGGGGAAAAGGGTTGATTTATATTGAACAAAAATAGACTCAGAGTTCCACTGATAAGAATTTAATACATGCTGACAGAATGTGTCAATTCAGCAAACAGCACAATACAGCAACGAAACTGTCAAGGTCCAGGCTGCCTTACTGATACAGCACACGGCACTCCTGACTGACCGGCATGTGGTGATCTCATCCTGGGCTCACACTGACCCTGTCATTAGGTACTGCCTCCATGATGTCTTTGTCCATTTAGGACATGGCAATCATCGCTGAAGACTGGTGCCCTGCTCTCTGCCCCCTTGTAAGCCATAGACTTTGATCAGTTAATAGACTCAGCAATCTCTCTCTCTCTCTCTCTCTCTCTCCTCACCTCTCCGACAGAGGAGGAGCAGGGTTAAGCTCATTCTGGAATTGAATTATCCAGACCATAATACTGTAGAAGATGATGATTAAGAGCAGGGATTGTTAAACTGTGGATAAAAAAAGCTAAGCAAAATGTTACCACCTTACCGGAATTCTGTGCCGGGTTGGTCACTCAGGGTCATCGAGAAGAAAAGGTTTGTGTGGAGGGGAGGCCGTTCAACTTCCAAGTGGATCTGGTTAGGTAGTGGGCAGAGGTCCAGTAATGTGTATATACTGTCAGGATTGGATGTAACTAGGTAGGACTGGGTATTCACATAACATATACACTGTCAGATTGGTATAACACACTATCAGTTTAGGTACAATGTGGATACACTGAGTCTGTGAGTCCAGATCTTTCTAGTAAGTGTGGGGGATATGTTGACCAAATATGACCTGAAACAGCCAGAAACTACTGGTGGAAATGACCGAGACCACCTCCTCGTCCCCTCAACTGTAGTCCACTTGAAAGTGTTTACTGTATTTGCTCCAGCCCAAACAAATCACAACCAGGGGTGTCGGACTGGGGGTAAAACCAGTACTGATTACTAGGGACCCAAGAGGAGGGAGGGCCCTTGGAAAATCTGGAATGTATTTTTACCTGGATATTTTAATTTCCTAATTAAATTTCATAAAATGAAAAATGAAAATCGAGAAATGGAAAATAAATCGCAAGCAGGTGTCAGTTTTCATTTTATTTATCATTTTGGCATACATTTTGCGCATTGTCAGGAAAAGGCAAAGGCAAAGTGAAGTTTGCATTTTCATTTTCTAACTAACATTTTCATTTTCATTTTTGGCAGTAATATACCAGGATGGTAATGAAAATGAAATGACAAATAGACGTTTTCAATTTATTTTTATTTTTGTCACAAATGTATCATGTTTATCAGGAAAATTAAAAGCCAAATGTATATATTTCATTTTATTTTTAAATTTGGCAGGATAATTGCACTGACACTTTGAAAATTAAATGGCAAAACGAGTTTTTCATTTTAATTTCACTGTTTTCATTTTAATTTTATTAATGGCAGGAAAAACCCCCCAAACATGTCGACTTTAATCTCAACTGCTCCACAGCACACTGTGTTTCTGGGCTAAAAAAAAAAACGAGGATTTCCTTGTTGCTAAACCCGATTCTGAAATAGTCAATTTCACCAAATCCTCTATACAAGGCATTTTGTTGCTGACTGACTGTCCGGACTTACTGGCAGCTACTGTCTCCAAACTAGTTTTGATGGACAAATCTAGAATAAAGACGAAATGTCGTATGTGATATATCATTTTGGAAATTTCAACTTTAATCTCGACAGCCAAATCTGGACCATCAAGATTAAAGTCGACATGCTATTTCAACTTAATTGTCGAAATTTCGAGTTTAATGTCGACATGTCAAGATTAATTATTATATCATAATAGATAGTCAGTCATAGGTGACTCAATCAGGAATGGAAGTCGATTAAAAAACAAGGAGGAGGTTAACTTTAACTTAATGACAAAATCGACACCCCCCTCCCTTTGTAAAATTGGCTGTATCTTGGAAAGTATTGATCTTACATAAAATACATGTTTGTGTGTCTCCTGGGTAATAGGTACACC